>NW_017724137.1:0-13742 GCF_001865875.1 Lupinus angustifolius | reverse complement strand
AGTGTTATTTGATTGTAAGACTTTCAATGACAAATGATGATTCAAGGATATTCAACCTTGAATCGGATGGACGAAAACAATTAAATTCATTTTAAATCGCAAGTTTTATCTTCGCGTAAAAAGTGATTTCGTAAGTATAATTATTATCATCAGATAACTAATTAATGTTATTTTGGCATAGTAAAGAGTTTGAGAGGAGATCAGATCTAGTAAGCTCATCTGCAAACAGAGAACCTAGCGACTCGACACACTCCGGTGATGGAGACTACATCGTGACATAGTGGTGTCCGAATATGACACCTGAATCTCCAAAACTATCTCAAAATTAAACTATCTCAAAAGTTTGGAGTTATATTTGTGTATTAAGAAAACCCGTACTTAATCAATTATTTTGCGTGCCTGGATTTTGTACGGATACTTTCTTAAGTTGTATGATTAGGATAGCTTAAAATATCAAGTATTGTGGTGGCTATCCATGAAGGAACACCACTCGAGAAACTAAAATGCATTGGGATCGAAAATAGCAGAGTGTTTCAATCCGGTAGCCCAAAAGGGCGAGGAAAATGGTCCTGGTAACTGGACCACCTCGCCCGGGCGAGCCCACCTCACTTGGATGAGGGTGAAAACATCGTGAGTCAGTGGTGTCCGCATATACATCCGGACCTCTAAACTCCCTCACAAGTTTGGAGTTGTCTTGGGTATTAAGAAAGCTTGTACTTAATCAATTGCCTATTTGTTTGGATTAAGTACAACAATATTTCTTATACTGATTTATGTTATGTTTATATATGCAAATACCCTGTTTACTCTTGAATTATAATGTTTGAATGATTATTATGGGAATGATATGTATGTGATAATTGTTAAATTCAAGGTTTAAAAACATGTGATATAAATGAGAAATATTTTTCTTGAGAAAAATAATTAAAATGATATTCAGGCTCTTCTCGCGTGAACAAGACAATTCTCGCTTGAGTGAGAAGTGTCAAGAGAAAAAGTGTGTTTTAGCTCGGGGCGAGACAGCTCTCGCTTAAGCCACAAATGCCTCAAAAATGGAGTTGCCATCGCTTGAGCGAGACAACTCTCGCTTGAGCGAGAGGGCTCCATATAGACATGACTTCTTTTTAAGTCGTCTGAATGATAACTCTCATATATACGAGAGCCTAATGGCATGTTTACCATCAAGAAGCTGTAAAGGTAAATAACTATATGAAATTCTTGAAAGTAATAAAAGTAAGGAATTGCTTTGTTAAATGCAAGGGCCAGAGGGCTCGTTTTTGGCGTTTTTGGCGCCCGAGCGACCGTATTTCGCCCGGGAACGGACCAGACAGGTATTTTGACCAAGTTTTGATGGATCAGTCCCTCGCTTGGGCGAGAATCAGGAAGAGAATTGAGTCTGTTTTGATGAGTTCGTTGCTTGAGCGACAGTTTCTCACTTGAGCGAGAGACATACAATATTTTTGAGTATTTCTGATTGTTTGATTACTTAGGCAATAGCCCTACCTTGGGTGTGAAGTGTAAATACACTTGGGAAAGATCATGACTCAAATGATTGAGTCTGGTGCCTAAAATTGACAAACTTATACAAGTACCTTTGTTCGCGTGCCTATTTAGGGCAAGGTTTCCGACTGTGATGTCATGATTAGGACAATGCCCAAAAAGGATTACATGATACCATGCAGCTAGGTCGTCTGACCGTAAGAGGCTTGACCATGTGGTCGTCCAGGATATTCAGCGACTGTTCGTATTGGTAAGGATGTTATTCCTCTTTTACGTGATGACGTAAGATCGGGTCCCACATGAAGCATTCATTTGGGAGATGTCTTAGGTTGGGCTGATCATATAAAATAATGATTAAAATATTTAATTGGCTCAGTTAGTGTGTATACTCATTATGGATAATGAAGTAGTGGAGATGAAATTTACGGGAGACAAACGAGCACCGAGATGTTGAGAGGGACGATGATGGCGGTGGTTCGTCAGCAAAGTCTTGAGGGTGAGTCTAGGTGAGACGAGTCCCTTGTATACCTGGATGAGGTATTATGTTGGATCAGACATTTCTCATAGCGCAAACTAGACGATCTCTGACAACCCCTCTTTGCAATCAGGATCAATGAGAGGGATGCCCAGAAAGTGTTTGATACGACACCGTCCTGGAATGGACAGTTCTTCGGAACAAATCGATCATATATCCTTGCGAGGAATACTTTTGGTGCGTTTAAATTGGCTTCTTATGGGACCTGTACTCTTGGTTATTTCCGAATAGTATATTAGGAGGATATTGGTGAAAGGATGCACGAAACAAGCATAACATTCATACAATGAGATTGTGGACTATCCTCATAATCTGAGATTATAACATCATTCATCATTGTGCATTTTTATACGTGATGTATATATTGTGTTTATTATGCTTGTCTGTCTGGATGTGATATTCCATGTAATTTCATGCTGTCAATGAGTTATATTCATTAGATATCTTACTCCCTCTTCTTTCTGTTTCTCTTCTATTCGTGTTTTGTTCAGATGAATCATTCTGCTAGGATTCTGAGTTACCGCTTTTTGATGTCCCGAGAGGGGCATGGAAGATTGAGGGAAACAGTTATACCTACACAGGCCCTTGTGCTTTTTGATTAGTGTACCTATGTAGGATATTTATTTTGTGAGTATTTTTATTTGGGCGACGATTAGGATTCCGCCTTGTACTTTGTACCAACATTTCATGATATTCTAATGAAGTATGATTCAAAGTTATATTGAGTTATATTTTTTTATTACCTTTATGTAATGGTGTTTTTGATTTTTTGCATTGTACATTACTTAAAGTGAATGTTCCGAAAATGAAGCGAATATAAGGAAATAAATTTTATATGACATCATTATTAAAAAAAATACCCATTTTTGAGCAAGATTTTTTTAGAGTAATTTTCGGGGCGTTACATGCTATCTGGTAAGCAACAAGGAAAAGAGGGATAATTGTCAACTATATATATATATATATATAAATGTGGAGCACTTTGATAAAAAACTTTTTAAGTAGATTAGATTCCATAAAATATAATAATAAATTAAAGATTTTGATTTGAGAAAGCATATAATTTTGGATTTTCTACTCATATATAAAATTAGGTTTAAATGACTTAATGAACACTTATTGACTCAATAATGACTAGATATCATCTCAAATCATTCTACTCTCCCAAATTCGTTTTCTTTTTAAAATAAAAAATAAAAAGAGTTTTAACTACCTTAATGGATACTTATTAGCCTAATAATGGATAAATTTCATTTCTTTTTTTTGTACTACCAATGGTATTCCCTTATATTTTTTGAGTAAGGAACTAGTACCTTTCGAGATGTGCGACTACCCTTTCCAACAAGTGTCACTTATAGGAATTGAACCCTTAACCTTTTGGTCATCCTGAGAATCTAGTGGAGCCTTACACCACTAGATCAATACCTTATTGGTAGAGAAATTTCATTTCAAAAACACATGTTTGATTTAATTTCCCTTTGATTTTCGATTTTTGAATAAAATTAAAATATAAAGATGTAATTAGTTTAATGAGTTATTGGTATACTCATTGAGGAGATATTAATTTGAAATAAAAAATGTGTCAAATATTTAAATTCGATCAGATCATTATGAGTCGGTAATATGAGGATCTACTCTCAACAAAAAATGTGTCCAAAAAATAATTTATTTATTTATCCCCTTTCTGATCACATGTTGGTATGTACTTTTTTCATCATCCTCTTTTATTTATTTTAATTTCATATTTTTTACAATAACAATATTATTAGTTTTATATAATTAAAGAATGATTATTTTATTCATTTTTTATTTTAATAAATAATAATAATTATTATTTTATTCTTATAAATAAATTGTCACTCATTTATTAAGCTGTTTTTTTTATAAATCATAATAAATAGTGGGCATACAATTAAGCAAATATTACTCTTCTCAATTCAATAACAAAACTGAATAATGATTATTGAGATAGTAGTAATTAAAATCATATCAATTACCTTTTAAGTTAAGATGAGTTGTTGGACATAGCTGAGAAAATAATGAAAAATTGTTAATCATCTATTTAAATTTTTAAACCTTATAATATAAAAATGTTTTAGGGATTGAAAAACGAACATAATCATAAACATGTTATCACCCTCCTTAAGTTAAGTTGTGGTATCACACATATTACTGGACTTCACTGCCTTATAGTGGGGATGACAAACTATGAATAAATATTGTCTATTCTCTTATAATTTTAATTGCGCTAATCATCTTCAATATATTCTGCTCATCGATCAAGCCTTTTATTTTGGAAAAGATTAGTCTAAAATTTAGAGTATGAGTTGAGTTTTGAAATATAGATCAGATCAAGTAACATCAAGTAAATTAACATTTATAAGATGAATCTTTCTAAAGGATTAAAATTCTAGCATTTAGTTACATAAATGATATGTTTCCCACGCTCCAGAATCCAATCTTGATATTTTGTTAAACAATACAAAATATGCATAATACACTGGACAAGAGGCTATTTGATTAGTGGTATCAGGCATGTAGAAATTGCACACTGGACTGTTTTAACATGGATAAGATTGCTTGCTGTTGATCTGGATTAAAAGGCATAGAACAATTATCACTAATTTTTTTCTGCAATTTCTCATCATCACCTTCATCACCAACTTTTCAAAGCTACGAGTGATGTTATTTACATTATTATTATTAATCCTTTGTGATGTGGGGAAAATCTATGTTCCATGAATTCTTGTAATATGTATCAATTGTATGTCCTATCATGCATATTGCAATAGGTGGATACCTTGGAACCACTTCCTCTACAATGATAACCTCTTCCTCTATAGCTAGCACCAGAGTCTCTACCAAGAATGCTATAATTACCACTTTTAAACCTCTTCCTCTAGATCTCCCTTTGTCTACTAGGTGTGAAAATTACCTTAATTTATAAGGCTAATTGAGCACCTTTTTATTCTAAATACTTACTTTATGCATTCATAACTCGTAATTTGATAAATATTTGTACTAATCCTTTAATTGAATTTCTATGACATTTTAGGATATTAGAATGGCAAAATAGGTAAGGATTGGTGTCAAATGGCAAAAAGCAAGCAATGGTACAAATCAGCTGACCAACGCCCAACATAGTAAGAGCACTCAGCATAGGCCACACTAAGCATGAAAGGCGTGCTAAGCTTAGCTTGCCTAGGTTAAAAGTCGCTCTAGAGAAAGAGGTGTGCTCAACGCACAACCTCGACGCCCACCGCGAGCTGAAAAGCATAGATTACTAAAAAGAGGTCCAAAATGCAAAAAAGAAATATACTAAGAGACTAACTGAATCATATAGAAATATATGATGTTTTGTACCTCCCTTAGTCCTTAGATAATATTTGTTAGAAATAAGATGTAAATGTGAGAGAGTATAAGTGTGAGGTTATCGTAGGTTTATGGAGGATGTATCACTTCTACGTGACATAATTTTCTGCATCATTCTCTATCTTGTTATGTATAAAAATGCTTAGCTAGATTATTCTTTTGATGGGATTGATTATATTATTCATTTGATTTAACATTTGGAATTGATTTATGAATGAATAAAGTTTTGATTTTCATGAATTATGTTGTTGTGTTTAATGTTTTTGTGAATGAAGATTTGCTAAGTATGATGTAGGAAATGAATTAATGAAGAAATTCCAGTTCAATAGCCCAAAGCATGTAATTCATCCTTTATTTATAATTGTAGACATAGTTTTATGCTTAATTGTCACAATGCATGCCTATGTTCATATGGTTGCTAGTTATACATTTATATAAGCATCCAAAAACTCTCAAACTAGATGATATAGACTACTAGACATAGAGGTATGATTGACGGTTCATATAGCTTAATTTTATCTATCTAGTTGCTAGAGATAGAGCTATTTTGGTAAAGTGTTAGTATAGACCAAAACATTGACGATTAACACAATTGAGGAGCTCACTTGACTCAACTTCATATGCATAGACTACTAGACATAAAGATATGTTATGGGAGTCATAATTCTTGATATTGTGTGTAAGGTTACTAGACATAAAACATTATTGCATGAGTTGCTAAATTGACTAAGACATTAACTTTAGTAGTTTTGAGGGCCATCTTATGTAAGAGTCATTCTTGAATTGTTTTCTTGATTGTTTCCAAAGTTATGAAAAATGAATTTAAAGTCAATCCCACGTCTAAATTTCAACATCTCTAGTTATTATAATTTTGTATCTTATAAACAACCCTTTTGAAACTATCTTAGGATAGTAATCCAATTGTTAAAAGACTAATTTAGCAAGTCTCTATAAATATAATAAATCCTTTACTTTTTATTTGTTTGCACACTATTGATTAATTTTATTCACCGCTGATTAGCACTTCCATAAAGATCCTTTGTTTAGCTAATCATGACTTTAGATTCATCATAGGATGTACTCATATATTTCTAGATGCATTCTTAATGAAAATACCTCATTTAACCTAGCCAATACTCCATCAACATGATATGTGATATCACTCCATAGTTTTGCTCAGTCAAACCTTTTATGAATCTAATAACATAATCACTTTCTTTATAAGACTTTACAAGTGAACTAATCTACAAGTACATTGAACATCCTAAATATATGATGGTATATATGTATGAAATTATCACATTCTTTCCATAAACCTTTCAATTGTGTGTAGGGATAGCAATGCGTACCCGTACTCGTAGGTACCGTAAAAAACATTTGCAACGTGTTGGTTTTGGATCTGTATTTTTGAACTCGTAGATAATTGAGACCCGGGATTTTAAGACCCATTGTTGGATGACTCTAGGTCCAGGTACCTAGACCCACTGATACCTGTCCCGTTATTCCTTCATAATTATATATTATTAATTCATGTTATATTGTTAATTCATAAATGTGATTGTTATGTTGTTAAAGAGTGATGTTACATTGTTAACTAGTGATGTGATGTTATTAATTGATATGTATAATTCAATATTTTGTTGATTGAACAATTCTTACTCAATCAATTTTACATCATAATATTAAAATAGTTAATTTGAAATGTGTATAAAACTTTAAATATATTTTATAATTTTTCTCTTGTTGATTACCTAAATAACATTTAAGATTGTATGAAACAAATAGACAATTACATAAATTATTCACAATTATTTTTAATTTTTTTTTGAATTCGTGGGTAACTGCTGATTCGCTGGGTACCCAAAGACCCACCATTAGCAGACCCAACGAGTATCAACATGAATTGGGGAAAGTCTGGGTTCAAAAATGAAATAATAGAGTGAGTCCGAGTAATGCACTACCCATCTAAACTCATTGTCATCCCTAATTGTGTGAAATGTGTACTCAAAGATAGATTTTGTTACCTTATGCTATACAATTCCTTTTGCAATTCATAAATTCTAAAAATATCACCATCAAAATATCTTTCTCTAAGATCATTCCATACCTCAAGAGAAGTTTCCAACCATATCACAACTTTTAGCAATTGATGATTCCAAATATTTGTTAATCCAGGATAAGACTAGTGTTTTACATCTATCCCAAGCAACAAACAAAGAAGACTATTGGATAGATGAAAGAGTTGAAGCTCTGATATTAGCAATTGTGCGTCAGATCTTCTTAATTGAAGCTATGATCTTATCTCAATAATTAAACTTCCATGGCTTTAAGAAGCTCCTAAGGAAGAAGAAGAAAAATAAGAACAAAAAGAAGACTATCGGATAGATGAAAGAGTTGAGAGAAAGGATGAGTGGAAATCTTATAGAATTCATTGTTTGACTTGGTCAAAAATAGCAATTATGGTATATATTAGGAATTTTTTTTTAGCTAATTGTCTCTTTTGAGGAAAAAATTAGCTAATTGTCCCTTTTGAGTTCCTTATTCTTCCCTTTTTTGGTCAACAAAGAAATTAGAACTTTATTAAAAAAATAAGAACAACATGTAAAACAAGTGATACTCCATTTCATACAAATCTAAGAAGAAGTTAAGAAGCTAAGTAATACAATCTAAAGGGTTTTATACCCATTATGCATAACAATGTCAAGAGAATAATGTATCTCCTCATACCAGAAGATAATTTATCTCCTCCAGACAATACAAGTATGACATGTGTACTATTTTGTTTAGTTTTAGAAACATTTTTATAGAAAATGATGAAACAATACACATGTCATGATTTTAGTGGCTGGAGGAGATAACTTATCTCATTGTACCTGGATATACTTTATTCTCTAATCATAAAACATTGTACACATTGCTTTCATAATGCTCCAAAAATTTAAATAGATTAGCTCCATTGCGAAAAGATTAAAATATGAGTGCTAGCAAGGTCGAGAAATTAAATTAAGGCCTTGTTTGGGAGTGGATTTTTGGAGGGAAAGGAGAGGAAATTAGAGATGATAAAATAGGCCGTTCGACCCGTTTAGCCTGTGGCATGCCCACATTACTTTAACGGATAAAATTCAAAGTCCTGCCCCTTTTAAAACGGACTAATGGGCTTGTAGGCGGCCCGCAAGCATCGTTGAATAATTAAAAAAAATAAAAAAATTCATATAATAAATGAAATGAAATTAAATAAAGTAGTTGAAGATAAAAAATTAACAAATTTTTTGATATTTTATATGAAGTTTAACAATTGACATTAGATTACAATTTTTTAGGATTAAAAATCACATTACATCTTAACTTATATAAAATATTCTTACTTTTTCCTTAAATTATGTTTATGGGCCGCCCGCATGCCCAACGACAATGCTCGTGAATTTAGCGGGCAAAACATACCGGACGAAATAGGAAAATTGACAAAATTTATATGCTCTGCCTGCAAAAAAAGCGGGCTATGCGGGCGCTCACGGACAATGCCTGTTTTGCCATCTCTAGAGGAAATGGATGGCTTTGGAAAGTCTTCCCCTTGTTTGGGAGTTGGATCAAGGAGAGATGAAAGTTTTGGAGGGTTTCTCAAACCCTCCAAAACCCTCAATATATCTATTTTTAAAGTTCACCCAAATTGAGATTTTTTGGAGACAAAATATCAAAATAGCTAAATATGTTTAATAATAATATATAATTACATCTTATTGTTCATTTCTCATTGTTAATTACATTTTTAAGGGAAAATAAAAAATATTCTTACATTATCATTAGTTTATCCTCCTTCATCTAAATTTCATACTCCCAAATACGGGAGAAAATTTCCTTCATTTTCCCTTCCCTTCCTCCCCTTCCTAACCCTTTGATCTCTCTCCTTCCCTTTCTCTCCTTACTCTCAAACAAAGCCTAAAAGGACCAAAATATAAATTATGATATATATATTAGAAAAAAATAAATAAATTAGCTAATCGTATTTTGAGTGCTTTATTCTTCGTGTAATTAGAGCAATCAACTTCTCTACTTCAATGTCACCTTTATTTATAACTAATAACTTATTTTTATTTTGTAAGCTAGAAACGACTATATCATTCTCAATCAATGTCAAAACGAGAAATGCCCCGAGATCACCCTCATACCCTCTATTTTTTGTGATTATGATATAGAATTTTACTCCTTTTGCCTGTTTTGCGTGATATGCTTGCTAGTAGACATTACTATCACACAATGCAGGGGAATACAAGAGCTTAAGTTTTTTACAAATGAAGCGTCCAGACTCTGTTTTGAAAAAAACAATTGGTAATTTGTCTAAGATTACTCATTTTGTCGTATATTTGGTAGAAAACATGAAACAAGAAATTAAGAAAAAAGGGGACGTGGTAACAGAAAGACACGGTATTGCAGTATTTGTCCTATATGTGCAAATCCAAATGGGGCAGATCTTTCTTTACCCAGAGGCGAACATAAACCTAAAAGAATTGAAAAAGAATTAATCTAAATCCATTCAAACACAAGAAAATTATATTGCGGTTTCAATTCAATCTCGATGAAAACAATACATCAACGAAAGGTGAGTTTAATACAATAAATTTAGTATCTTTTTTTATTATGTATTCTCTCCATATCTATAAAATAAAAAAAATAAAAAAATAAAAGGAAAGAGAGTAGAAATTTACACATTGATTCCTTATTTGTGATTTTTGGTGAACTATATGCAATGCTGTAGCTAACGCGTTAAGTATGCTGCCTGAGGAGTAAGTTTGCAAGAATGAAACTCAAAGGAATTGACAGGGGCCCGCACAAGCGGTTGAGCATTGGTTTAATTCGATGCAAAGCAAAAATGAGTGTTTACGATTTTTTTTATCTGATCTACTGGGAGCCTATTTCAGTGTCAGAAAATTTTTTGTTTTCAGTTTTCAAACCGGAAAGCTTTTAACAATATTTATATGATATAATAGGAAATAATTTTTTTTATAACTATTTGAAAAAGATTTCTTCTATAAATCAAACAAATATTTGAATTATTCCCATGTTTGTATTTTGAAAGGCAACGAAATACAAATAATAGGAAATTAAATTTTATTCCTTCTGAATTGTTCCTAAAATTTCTATTTCAATCAACACACTCTTACCAAATTTATATTATATGAAAAATTGGGAATGGCGGACACCCTACTCTATTTTTGTTAAAGATATAAAAAAATAATTATGTTATTAGTTCTTCTGTTATGAGTTATTAAGTAGATACACAATACAATGTCTATAGGAAACAAAAAATACATATAAAGGATTGGGCGAGATTAGACATACTAAGATATAAATGTTCCCTTAAGCGAATACCACCATACCTTATTACATATTTACCTTAGCGCTTGTTTTCTTTTATTATTTTTATTTAGGCTCGAAATTGAATTTCTCCTGGATTGAACTCATTTCATATCACATGGTTCATACCTTAAAAATCGATTGTGGGGTTTATCACTATAGTCTTTTCGAAATACGAGTTAACTATTTAATAAAACTATTTAATCAATTATGTCTTCGAAATGCTAAAAAGATTACTTTTTTTTATATATATGATATGATATCGGGAATTAGTATTGAAAAAAAATCTATTAATTCGAAGCAAAAGAATAAGAGTTGATTTTTCATTATTGAAATAAATTGTGATATAATATTATTTAAGGCCTCAAAAAATTGTGATATAATGTTATTTATTCATGTTTATATAACATAGGAGAATTTTTATATTTTCTCAATTCAACTTTTTTGTTTAATTTCATTATATTTATTTTAATGATTTTTTTATTATTTATATTATGCCTCCTTTTTAAAATGGGCATGAAATTTTTTCCATTAGCTTGTTTTTACTTTTAATTTGCAGGAATTTTGTGAATGTGCGCTGAATGGGATGGACGGCTCATTTTACTATTACTGCCTCTAATGAAAGATCACCTCAAGGACAACAATATATCCATCACTCTTGGTTGTTGGCCACAACTAAGATGGGCAACGTTCATACTCTGGTTGCGGCTATCGTAACAAACAACTTCAAATCAAAAGAATGAAATAAGAAAAACAAGGAAGAATAAAAAGACTTTTATTTTAAAATAGATGTTTATTTAAAAATTAAATTATTTAATAAAGGAATTTCGTTTTATTCTCTCTAAAGAATGATGTTTTTTTATTGAAGTCCCAACTGACATTGCTTCGGTTAGGTCATGTTCGCATTTACATACAAATTTGACATCAAAGATCAAAATTAACTAGAAAAAGAAAGTTACCTAGTAAAATAAATAAAAAATGTAGTGACAAATTTCTAACTAACCAATATTTGCATAAATAAAAAATGTAATTAAGCCTAAAATCATTCATGTACCATCATCCAACAACTAAGCTTTTTTACAATTTATTTTTATCATAGCTACTAACAACGCTCACATGGGTTTCAAGGAGGGGAATCACTGAAGCTGGTAGTTTCTCTCCTTCAAAGATATCTATATATTTATGAAATTCCCATCCAAATATGGTTTGTATTCACTTGCGTATGAACAAAATCATAAACAAACAAGGAAAAATATACTTGTGGCTTCAAAATAGACACTAGGTCGCTATAGTTCTTCCCTCTGCCCTATATATCTCTCATTTCAGCTCTAAGTCCAAGCATCGCAATGGAAGGTTCCTCATCAGGTGTGAAAAAAGGTGCTTGGAGTAAGGAGGAAGATGACCTTCTTAGGGCGTGTGTGCAACAATATGGGGAAGGAAAATGGCATCTTGTGCCTAAACGAGCTGGTAATATTCCTTTATGATAGTAGTGACTATTATTTGTTCAGATTTCAACAATATATTTTGTTCAAGAGAAGCCCTATGTTTTCACTCTGTTTATCTTTCACATTATTTTCCCATAGCTTTTGGCTCATCATAATCTATCTAAAGTATATAAAGTTTTGTTTTTTCTGTTCTAATGGTATCTATCCTGCTCAGCATATCCACTCATGAGATGAGATGCATGATAATTTATATTATTTTTATCCGCAAAATAAAAATTTTATTTGAAAAAGATAAGAGTTAAAAGAGAGAAAGAATATTGGAATAAGATATTATGGAAAAAGTTCCAACTTTCTTGGAGCTCTGCTAGGGCTTATTTCCAGCTTCCCAGGATCTTCTTCAACCTCATCATGACTTCTCCTCCTCCTCTCATTCCTTGGTCTTTCTTAGGCGACGTTCCAGATCCGTCGAATAACCTCAAGGCCAATGCTCACTCTCCCCCAAAACCTTCTTTTCTTCAAGCTCTTAAGGGCTCGGGTGAGGTTTCTATCTCACAACTTCCCCTTCCTTGTGTTAAGGGAGATGCAATAGCCATTAAAATCCCAGAGGCAGAGTACCAAGCTGGGTTACAGAGATGCAAAAACCATTTACATGGAAGAATTATCCTATCCAAAGGGGACCAACCACTAAAGTTCCCTGAACTCAAAACCAAACTCTCCTCTCTATGGTCACTGGCGGGTAAATGGAACATGATTTCATTGGGCAGGGGTTTCTATGATTTCTCATTCTCCTCAGGAGAGGATATGAGGAAGGTGTGCTCAATAGGATCCTGGAATCTCAAGCCCGGAATCCTTAGGCTCTCACTATGGACGCTTGACTTTAATCCCTCTCTTCAAAAGATCACACATTCCCAGTGTTGGGTTAAAATCCTAGGACTCCCCCAAGAATATTGGAGTCCTACGATCATATTCTCAATTGCAGGAGGTGTTGGCACCCCTATCTCCCTGGACGAGGCAACAAAAAATAGATCATTTGGTCACTATGCAAGAGTGCTAGTGGATATCAATTTAAAGAACTCCCTTCCTGACCAAATCTTGGTGGAGAGGGAGGGTTTTGCGTTCTTTGTATCCATTGAATATGAGAGCTTGCCTGAGTTCTGTTTGGATTGCCTATCCATTGGCCATCTATCATCCACTTGTAGAAGAAGGAAATCATTTCCTGAGGAAGGTCAGAAGAGGACAAACACGAAAAGGAAATTAACAAGGAAGCCTTCTCCAGTGTTGGAAGAGAAAGGGGATGATTTAATCATTGATCTAAACATTGATCATAACATCAATGTGGAAGGGTTAGCTAAAGTGGACTTGGTCTCTGATGAGGAGGGTAGCTCTGATAACTCTCAACATGGTGAAACAGTGCCAATTGAGGTGCCGGGAAATGTGGGTGAAGCAATTGATCCTGAAGTGGTCAGGACCCAGCATGAGCCCCCCCAACCCCTTGGTGGTAATTTCATTATTCAAGACATCCAGGAAATGACCAATCC
>NW_017724136.1:0-1270 GCF_001865875.1 Lupinus angustifolius | reverse complement strand
AGCACAAGCCTGATTTGGTTTTTCTTTCTGAGCCTTTTATTTCCTCGGAGGCCCTCTCCCCTCTATTTTGGTCTAGAATGAATCTAAAGTTGTTTGTGAAGAATGATAGGCATCCTCAGTTGCCTAATATATGGGGTATTTGTAGAATTGACCTGTTTCCCTCAGTTATAGCTAATTCCAGACAACAAATTTCCATTTCTGTTTCTGAGCTTGATTCCACTTGCCACATCTGTGCTGTGTATGCACACACTCATTATATTCAAAGAAGAGCTCTTTGGGCTGAGATCAGAGACATCATGGCTGCAATCCCTGGACTTTGGTGTTGCATTGGGGATTTCAATGTAATTCTTGGAGCTAATGAGCATCGTGGCCCTGTTGTCCCTCCCAGATTGCCTTCTGAGGAGTTTAAGTCCTTCTCTGATGGCTCTAACCTCATTCATCTTTTGACTAGAGGTGCTCAGCTCACTTGGACTAATAAAAGGAGAGGCAATGCCCTCACTGAGAAAAGGTTGGATAGATGTCTTTGCAATGCTGCTTGGCTTGCCTCTTGGAATGAAATATTTTGTTGTACTTTGGCAAGAGTCTCTTCTGATCACCATCCTCTCCTTCTCAGCTTTTCCTCTTCATCTATCTCCAGAATATCTACTTTTAGATTTCATGGTATGTGGCTTCAGCATTTGGACTGTAGAAGAGTGGTTGCTGAGGTTTGGAATTCTGATATTAGAGGTTGTCCTATGTTTATCATCTCTCAGAAGCTCAAGCTGCTAAAAGTGAGGCTTAGAGTTTGGAACAAGACTGTTTTTGGTGATTTGCATCTCAGGGTTAAGTCCTCCCTTGCCACTTTTGATTCAATCCAGCAGTGCATCAACATTTCTGGCCCTGATGAGGATCTCCTGGACCAAGAAGCTATTGCTCAACAGGAATTGCTTCAAGCTTTAATGGTTGAGGAGGTTTTTTGGAAAGAAAAAGCTAGAATGAATTGGCACATCCATGGTGATAGGAATACCAGCTTCTTTCACAGAGTGGCTAAGGTCAGGCAACACACTAAAGCTCTCATCATGTTAAAGGAGGGGGAAAATATCCTAACTAGTCATGATGAAATTGTCACTCATGTTCTGGACTATTTCACAGCTTTGTATGCCTCTCCCAACACTATCACCCCTAATGATTTGATCAGTTCTGTTGTCCCTATTTTGGTGAATGATGAGGATAATCTCTTGCTCACTAAGCTCCCATCCAATGAGGAAATTAGATCTGTTGTGTTCAGCAT
>NW_017724135.1:0-1568 GCF_001865875.1 Lupinus angustifolius | reverse complement strand
ACACCCTTGACTGGGGTTTCTTGCTGGACACCCTTTCTGCTTTTGGTTTCAGCAGCATATTTACTGACTGGATCAAGACCATTCTTCACTCAGCCAAGCTCTCAATCAGTGTTAATGGTCAAGCTGTTGGGTTCTTCTCCTGCAAAAGGGGAGTTAGGCAGGGGGATCCTCTATCTCCCCTGCTGTTCTGTCTTGCTGAGGATGTCCTCAGCAGAGGCATCTCCAAATTGGTGTTAGAGGGTCAATCCAATATCTGGTCCCTCTAATCTTCTAACTCCCAGCCATGTGCTATATGCTGATGACATCCTCATATTCTGTAAAGGCATCAAGAGGAGTCTCAGGGCTCTCAAGAGGTTGATTATTGACTATGCCAATGCTTCAGGTCAGCAGATAAGTCTCACCAAGTGTAGATTCTACTCCACCACTGCCTCTCCTAGGAAAATTATGGATTTGTCTTCCACTCTTGGTTTTTCTCATGGCAGGCTTCCTTTTAATTATCTTGGTGTCCCCCTTTTTCAAGGGAAGCCAAGGAAGATCCACCTCCAAGCCATTGCTGATAGAATTATCCTTAAGTTAGTCACATGGAAAGGCTCCTTACTGTCTATCATGGGAAGAGTTGAACTGGTCAAGTCCATCATCCTGAGTATGCTCACCTACAGCTTCCACATATACTCTTGGCCCTCCACCTTGCTGCAGAAATTGGACCAGTGCATTAGGAATTTTATTTGGTCAGGAGACACAAGCTTAAGGAAAATTGTTACTGTGTCCTGGCAAAAGGTCTGCTCTCCCTCTAGCTCTGGTGGCCTTGGTCTTAGGTCCATCAAGGCCATGAATCAGGCTGCTTTGATCAAGCTTGCCTGGGAAATGTCTTCATCCAACCAGGAGTGGGCTATCCTCTACAGGCATAGGTTTGGGAGAGGCTCCTCCCCTTCTCAGAGATACTTTAAATCTTCCATATGGCCTGGCATCAAAAGCAATTGGCACACAGCTTGGTCTAATTCTATCTGGTTGGTTGGAGAAGGGAAGTGTATTAAGTTCTGGTTGGATAACTGGTTGGGCTCTCCTCTGGTGGATTCTCTTTGCATTCCTGAGGAGTTCCATAACTCTCTCCTTTCCAGGATAGCTGACTTTACTCAGGACAGCAAATGGACAATTCCCAAGCTCATTCATGATCGTTTTCCTCAGATTGCTTCTAGCATTGCTGACACAATTATCACAGATAAGGATGATCAATTTGTGTGGCAGGGCACTATGGATGGATCTTTGCCTCTCTAGGCTGCTTATAACCATATTAGGCCTAATGTGAATCATATGTCCTGGTGTAGGAGTATATGATCTGATTCAATTCCTCCATCCAAGTCCTTCACTACTTGGAGGTTGTTCCATAGGAAAATGCCCACGGATGAAAATTTACAACTGAGAGGGTGCTCCCTGGTTTCAAGATGCAACCTCTGCAAACTCAGCTGTGAAACTTCTGATCATTTGTTTCTCCTTTGTCCTTTTTCAGTTGATCTTTGGCATTGGATTGGTGGTTCTTTTCACATCCAAATTGATAACTCCTCTTTAGC
>NW_017724134.1:0-4597 GCF_001865875.1 Lupinus angustifolius | reverse complement strand
CCAGAATGAAAATGGGCATATCTCTGTCGGGGAACCTCTCTAAGTTGTGTGCCAATAGTTCTCAACATGATTTCAGTATCCTAAGAAGTCTCAATATTACTCCTCACTACCCTGCTGCCCCTGCCATCTCTGAGGTCCTCTGGTGTACCCCCTTGCCTGGTTGGATCAAAATTAATTCAGATGGAGCTGCTCATGGCGCCCCTGGCCATGCTGGAGGGGGTGCCATCTTCAGGGACAGCCAGGGTGCTTTCCTGGGCTCCTTTGCTTCTTATCTAAACATTAATGATTCTTTATATGCTGAACTCAGGGCTGCTATCTTAGCAATTCAGATTGCTCACAATCATGGTTGGTCCAAAGTTTGGCTTGAGTGTGATTCCATAAATGTTGTTGACATGTTTAATGGGAAATTCAGTGTCCCTTGGAAGCTGCTCAATCAGTGGCATCTCTGCAAAAGGCAGGTTTCATCCATGGAGTTTAAGATATCTCATATATATAGGGAAGGGAACACTTGTGCTGATAAATTAGCTTCTTTTGCAATTTGTTCTAGAATGTATACTTGGTGGGATACTTTGCCTACTTTCCTTTTGCTTGAGTTCAATAGGAATAGGTTGTTTCTTCCTAACTATAGATTTAGGAACATGTAACCTCTTCTTTCTTCAATATATTGGGGTGTTCCACCCAGCCTTAAAAAAAAAACAGAGAGAAAGAAGAAAAAGCTGAAGAAAAATAGTTACAATGTAATGTTGAGACAAGCTCAAAGGTTAACAATCTAGTCGAAATAGAGAATTGAGTTTTCCCTGCTGGTCGTTGATCCAAAGCCAAGATTTCACACATGCTATTTCCATAATCTGATGAAAAGATAACTTGATTAAGTTAAAGATAAGGTCATTCCTAACTAACCAAATTACCCTAATTGTACCTAACCAGATGACACTTCAAACTTTCCAATATTTAATATCTTCCCCATGCCCATGTGAGTAGCAAAATGGTAGATTAGAGGAAGAGGAAAAACAACTGGGAGAGTTCATTGAAGACATATAGTTTATATATCCTTCAGGAAGAGCATGATAATTTATATATCTTTGCAGGTTTAAACAGATGCCGCAAAAATTGTAGGAAGAAGTTCACTTAGGAAGAAGTTGATTTGATGATAAGATTACATAAACTTTTGGGAAATAGGTTAATTTAATTCATATACCCATGTTTCTCTTTTGTGTATGCATATTTTTTATTTACATATTATCATCTTATTTCCACATGAAATTGTTCAGTTTATAACATTTATACTAGTAAAATAGAGAAACTTTGTACTTTGGGAAGGTATTTCCCTCACTAAATATATTAATAGAGATCTACTATACTGACATATAAAAATGAATGTACAAATGACACACCTCAATCGCTGTATTTGTGTACCACTTTTCTTATATAGCATCAACTAGTTTTTAGTTAATAAAATAATAAAGATATATTTTTTTAGTTTTTTCCTCTTTTGTTTCAGAATTTTTGAGGAAATCAGTATAGACTACACATACCCTATGTGCAAATGTAAACTTCTTTTTTTATGTAGATGGTCTCTTATTGCTGGAAGGCTTCCCAGGAAAACTTCTAATGATGTAAAAAACTATTGGAATAATCATATTCATAAAAAGCTATCATCTCAAAATGAAGATATTAGTGTAATACCAAAGGAAATTGTAATGGAATCTCATGTTGTGATAAAGCCTCAACCTCAAAGAATTTCAACAAAAATGCCCTTCTTGATGTATAGTGGAAATCAGAGTGGAGACAAAGATTTCATTACCAATAATCAAGCATGTCTTGCAACTACACCAGAGTGCAACAAAGTAAATGATACAAAGTAAATGACACATGCTCCTTGGGTGAGCCAGATTGGGTGCTTCTGGAAGACCTTAACAACAAAATTTGAGGACATTGTTGAGATAGATCAATGTTGGAGTGATGTTCACTTTGATATGAATTTGTGGGAATCATAATCTTGGACTATTTGTGCTAGTGTGGACGTATCTATGACTCATTAGTATGTAATATATTTTTATGTTGGGAATAAAGTATATTTTGGTGTGAGAAGAGAAATTATCTCCTTACACTTGAGACCTATTTCATTAATAATGAAAAATAAATTTATATTACCATAATTAATAAGTTTAAAATTATAATTTAGATTAATAGTTCGTCCTGTCCAATTAAATAAGTCTTATGTCCACGATTATTTGCTTTATGGCATGATTATTGGATGTTAGATTGTGAAGTGGGTACACGGTTTATAATTTTTTTTGACTTCTAGTGCTTCAAGAACACGACCATGTATGCTCAAATGGTTGACCGTGTTTCACTTGAAGATGAGATATTTACACAATAATATCTACTTTGAGGAATATCCTTCTCCTTAGAAAATCTATTATACTATTGCTTCACACTTCTGCAAAAAAATTGTGTTATGATCCCCAACTAGTGTTCAATTGACTTTTGTCTTAGACTCTCATGTTTCCTTCAGCATCCTTGATTGCAGCTATATAATTTTGGAAAATGATTCTCTCCTTTGTTGAGTTTCAACATTATTTGGATTTGGGTGTGTTTTATTGCGATAGAGTCGTGGTTGTTTTCTGTGTTGGAAATACATTTGTATATTTCTATATTTATGCCCAAGATCCAATTTGTTGTTTAAATACAATTAAAAGTAATTGCATTTGTTTTTTATCATATTTGTTATTTATTTAAAATAGATTATATGATAAAGTCCTTGATTAAAAATTAGAGACTTGTTATTATAATAGAGATTATAATAAATGAGAAACATGTCTTTTATAAATTTTTGGTCTAAATTGTTCTTGATCATAGAGTTATTGAGAATAGGACATCAATGACTCTGATAGATTAATATGTGTGTAATAGTATTTATTGGATAAATATTAATAGATCTCATTTATTAAATTGCACATATAGATGATGCATATGTAGATATGATCATTGAACTGACTCAACTGAGAATTCCTAATGGTTAAGATTACCTTAAATTGTCAAAAGGAAATTCTAAAGAAGAAATGAAATAGTTTCCTTTGACCTGAGATTAACATAGTAATTAACATGTTATTTATCATACTTTGATTTCGGACACATAATGTCTCAGGACGTTATTTGAATGAACATTGAGTATGATTAAATGCTTGTAGAATTAATGATTAATCAAGACGGAATCCATCAACTCTTGGTAATGAGTTTGAGCTCTATAATAAAATAAGACCTTGGCCAAGGTATTACAATGAATAAAGAAATGAGTTTCTTTGAGTCATCATGGCAACTTGTTAAAGTTTGACAATTGTACCATACTTTAAAGTTAGCCCAGAGCTGTAAAGATGGAAGGAAATATTTTAATTAATCTTCTAGTGGTTCTTGAAAGTAAAATATATATTACTTCATGCTATCTGGTCGTTAAGGAGTGTTGCTAGACGCCAACCTTGATTAGTATACTAATTTAGTTAATTTACTACCAGCTTAGTATTGAATCTATAGGGTCACACACTAACGAGTGTTATAATATTTGCTATATAATTATATTATTTGATAATTAAATTGGAGAATTTAATTTTGATCAAATAAATAATTTATGGAATATTATTTTAATTCTATGCTAGCACTAAGAATTAAATAATAAAGAAATTAAATTCTAAAAATTAATTATTTGTAGCTGAAAAATAAAAGATGAGTTATTATGTTGTTTTATGAAACAATAGGTGGTAAATGGTTTGCAACTTTCAAACCAATAGGTACCATTTAAAGAGTTGTAATCTTCTTACAAAGAGGTACCTTTTGGAAATGCAAAAGTAAGAGGGAATTTTTTCCCTCACGGCACTGTGCACATATATATATATATATGTATCAGTGGATACATAAAAAAAATTGTGTGATAAAGAAAAAGGCATATTGCACAGTGGACTTGAGAGAGAAAAAAATAAAATAAAAAGGTTCTATTATTTTTCATTGTGTGTACAATCCTTTTCTCCTTTCATTTGCTACACTTACATACAAAAGGAGTTTTGTGAGTGAGAAATTCTTAGTTTTAGAGTGTCAATTTTCTGCTCCATTGGTTCAAAGAGTTGATAGCAAAGGTTGGTCTCGGTGTGGATACACGCGTAGAGTCTTCATAATTTTGAAGAACAACTTTAAAGATTCAACAACTACAACCGGGTACGGACTTTATATACAGTTTTTAGTTATATATAATTTTAGACACAAATAGATTCATGTTTATTCCGCTGCGTGTGTTATGAACACTATTAAAATTTCTTTCAATTGGTATCAGAGCCAGATCTTTTGTGTTTAATATTTATATATGTTTTTTTTTGTGACATGACGGTTAGTATATTTAATATACATATATATGAAAGAGAGAGTTATCTCTGTGTGTCTACATATAAGAGATTGCTCTCTGTTATTTAATATTGCCTAGTATTGTTTTTAATAACATGGCTGTTATATTATATTTAATATAAATGATAGAGAGAATAGTCTTCCTGTTATATGTAGTGAAGATGAAATTAGAGTGTCACTAATTGAATATATATAATAATATATA
>NW_017724133.1:0-13751 GCF_001865875.1 Lupinus angustifolius | reverse complement strand
GCTGAAGCAACCAAAGTGTATGAGAAATACAAGGAAGATTGTTTGAATGCTAAATGCATTATCTTGGCATCTATGAGTTCTGAACTCCAGAGGCAACACCAGGATATGGATCCAACTGCTATCATTAAGCATCTTAAGAAGATGTACGGTGGTCCAAGTAGGACTGCGAGGTACCAGTTATCCAAAAGATTGTTTAGGTCCTCAATGCCTGCAAAGGATCAAGTTGGACCTCATGTATTGAAGATGATTGATCTTATTGAACAACTTGAGAAGTTAGAATGCAAAATTGGGAAAGAACTTTCTCAAGATTTGATTCTTCAATCACTTCCTGATTCATTTTCACAATTTATTGTTAATTTCAATATGAATAAAATGAATTGTGATCTGCATGAGATGCTTAATATGTTGATTGATTATCAAAATCAAATTGCCTCTGAACATAAAACTGGAACTGTCATGGTGGTCGGTAACTCCTCTAAAAGGAAGGGCAAGAAAAATTTCAAACCAAAGAAGAAGCTTGCTCCTAGGGGTGGTGTGACCAAACCTTACAAGAGAGGTAGAACTGACCAAAGCAATATTGAGTGTTTCTTCTGCAAGGAGAAAGGTCACTGGAAAAGAAANAAAAATGCAAACTGGAAAAGTTCTAGTATTAGATTGTTGTTATTATGTTCCGAAATTTGTTTCAAATATAATTTCAATTTCAATGTTGGACAAACGAGGATTTCGTATTATTTTAAATAATAACATTTGCTCTATTTATCATAATGATGATTTATATGCGAATGGGTATCTCCAACATGACATTTATGTCTTATCAAATGTGAACTTCAATCCAATTATGCATGTTTCTAAGAGGAAAAGAGATAGTATATTGAATAAAACATATCTTTGGCACTGTAGGCTTGGTCATATTGGAGAGAAAAGAATTAACAAGTTACACAAGGAAGGTTACCTTGATCAGTATGATTATGAATCATATACAACTTGTGAATCTTGTCTTAAAGGAAAAATGACTAAATCTCCATTTTTGGGAAATGGAGAGAAAGCTTCTGAATTACTAGGACTAATACATACAGATGTATGTGGCCCTATGAAAATTCAAGCCAAAGGAGGATACTCTTATTTTATTACTTTCACTGATGATATGTCTAGATATGGTTTCATATATCTCATGAGACATAAATCTGAATCATTTGAAATGTTCAAAAGATTTCATGTTGAGGTAGAAAAACAAACTGGTAAGAGTATCAAAGTGATTAGATCAGACAGAGGAGGAGAATACCTAAATGGTGATTTCCTTGATTATCTAAAAAAGAATGGGATTATCTCTCAATGGACACCTCCAGGAACACCCCAACATAATGGTGTGTCAGAAAGAAGAAATAGAACCTTATTGGATATGACAAGGTCCATGATGGGTTTCACTGATCTTCCAATAAATTTATGGGGATATGCGTTAGAAACAGCTGCGTATTTGCTAAATAGAGTTCCCTCAAAAACAATCTCTACAACACCATATGAGATATGGAAAGGACGAAAACCAAGTCTTAAAAATATCAAGGTATAGGGATGCCCTACTTATGTTAAGAGATTTACAAATAGATAAACTTGAAGCAAGGTCTGATAAATGTAGATTCATTGGATATCCTAAAGAAACGATTGGATATTATTTCTACCAACCATCTGAGCATAAAGTGTTTGTGGCTAGAGGAGGAACCTTTCTTGAAAGGGAATTTCTCGCAGATGGTAGTCATAGTAAAGAAATAGAACTTGATGAAACTCAAGAATGTAATGAAACAATAATTGCTCAAGAACATGACAAAGAAATTGAGCAGCCATTCTTGGATGTTTCAAAGTTAAATCGAAGACTTCCATCTTTTCCAGTTGAAACTCAAGAATCGATTATAGCTGAAAGACAGGTTAATGAACCAGTCTTAGATCAAGTTGAACAAGGTGAATCTGAAATACATGAGCCTATTAGAAGATCTAGCAGAGTGCGTCATGCACCTGATAGATTAAACCTAATGGTTCAAGATGTTACATCAAATGAGGTTGATCGTAATGATGATGACCCCCTAAACTATGATGAGGCCATGAGATGTTCTGACCATAAGAAATGGCAAGAAGCCATGGAATCCGAAATGGAATCAATAAAGATCAACAAAGTATGGACTTTGGTTGAAGCTTCAAAGGATATTAAACCAATAGGATGTAAATGGGTTATATGATGCACTTTTCTAGGTATCACATAAAACAACGCTCTACAGAAAAGCGATGTTATATGGTATACATAGGACAACACTCTCTATAATGACAGATGTTGTGTGTATAACATTCAACAACGCATGCTAGAGCTCACCCTATCATTCACTGTTGATTATTGTATACATTAATACATGCATTTATATATATTTTTATTAGCGGCCTAGACAAATATAATGTATATCCAGAAGTTTATATTATTAACATCAATACAATACAAATTACAAACAAACAATATATCATGCCAATTATATTTTGGCAGAGACAGTAAGTACAATATATGCAAATTACAAGCAAACAAAATTATCATATAATTAAATAAAGACACCCATCGGTACATTTCTTATCTAAGTTTTCCTTTTCTTTGATCGTTTTGTCTTGTATTATCCTTGTTTGGGAGAATATATTGATTCATCCAAAGTCTATCATCATGATCATCTCTTGCATATAAATTATCATATGTAGTTGGTCCACTCTCACGCGACTGTGATATCCCAATTGCAAAAAAGGATCATCTTCAACATCAATATCTTCATGTTCTTGGTCATCAATATTATTGACGATTATTTGGTTAGTCAAAAGAGTAATGAACTATTTCATATCAGTTGGGTCACTAATATAGAATACTTGTTGAGCCTGTGATGCTAGAATAAATGGATCATCTTTATATCCTGACCTATTAAGATCCACCTGCATGAACCCTAACTCATCAACTCAAAAGTCATTGTTGTTATCAAACCACATACAACAAAAAACCGACAACAAAAACATTATGTAATTCAATTTACATATTTGTTCAATGACCTCAAAGTATGACATATTCACATATATTAGGTTTCTACCTTTAGCACTTGACATATGTAAAGTTCGAACAACAATATGCACACCACTATTTTGGATTTTACTTTGATCATTTTGTTTTTTCATACAAAACGTAAACCCATTAATTAGGTAACCAATATAGGATAAGACATGAATACTTGGATCATTGGCTAACCATTTCAATATTTTGGGAATTGAATGTGAATTTATATTCAACTCCTCAACAATGTGATTTCTTAGCCACTTTATGAAACACCAATTACACTCTCTTGAAATCCAATTTGCATTCTTATTTGGGTTAGAATTCCTAAGCATCTCCATGCGTCTTTGAACATGTGGCTCAATCTCTTTGGCGTTATGTAAAACATATAAGTGTGTTTGCTCCAATTTGGTTCTTGATATAGTAAATATTTGTTTCCCACTAATCCCTTCACCAAATGTTCTTTCTGCACATCGATACCTTGGAATGCCTATGAAATCACCATCGGCAAGGTATCTAGTACAAAAGTTAAGAGCTTCTACAACAATATATCGCTAAACAATATAACCCTATGATCTTGATCGGTTCTTCACATACCATTTTAATGTCTTCATATAATATTCAAAAGGCTACTTCCATCTCATATAGGAAGGACCACAAAGTTGTGTCTACAAACAAGATGAATGCTTAGATGGACCATTATGTTAAAAAAACGAAGGTAGGAAATACATCTCAAGTTCACACAAAGTCAAAATAATGTATCTTTGAAATGCATCTAATTTCCTCGGGTCAATCACTTTGCTACAAATTTCCTTGAAGAAGAAGCATAATATAGTTATGGTTCATCGCAATTTTTTTGTATAATGGACCGTATTCCAATAGGAAAGAAATGCTCCATGAGTACATGACAATCATGAGATGTAAGACCTTTAAAGTTAAGGTCTTTCATTGATACGAGGTGCTGAATGTTGGAAGTGTACCGCTCTAGAACTTTAACACCATAAAGAAATTTACAAAATTCTATTTTCTCCATCTTTGACAAAGTGCAAGTTGTTGAAGCTAGATATGTATGTTTTGTTAGGTATTAGTGGAAAGAACACACCTAGAAGGGGGGTTGAATAGGTGTCGCGATTATCAATTACCACTTTTCGCATCGAAACCCTATACAGGAAAAGGCTCAGATAGTCAATTAACTCTCTATCTTAATCGATTAACACACGGAAAAATAGCAAGTTGCAGAATGGCTTATTGCACAGTCACTCACCAATATTCAAGAACAAATAAAACATATATTTTTGTACAGAATTAAACTAGATATAACAACCTATCAGTATCCAAAATATCAGCTAATATCATGCAATAATAAGACTTGAAATGTAAAGAGATTATGGATAGAAAAAGCCTGCAACAAGGAATTTTATCCTGGTTCATTTGCGGGTCAACTTGCAAATTACATCCAGGCCTTCCTTTCTAATCTCGGGATTTTTCTTCATTAATATTGAATAGAATGTATACTTACATGCAAACTTCCAATACAACACTTAGACGCTCCCTTCTTGAATCCAAGAACCCACTTTCTTGGTTTGACTATCCTAATCATCTAAGAAATCCTTTCTCACTGAATCCCTAAGTCTTGGTGAAGACTCACTGAATCTCTTATGTGGTAAGACACCAAGAGACAAATTTTCTTATTACAAAAATAGAGTATTATTAAGCACAATGTTGCTCAAATATTACAATTAAAAACTCAACTAAAACCCCTATTCAAAACTCACAAGATAACATGAATATGTATGAGTTTATTAACATGCAGAAACACAGAATTTCTTTCCTAAAATTATCTTAAAGAAATGCAAGAAAAGATAGGAATGTTTAACATATTAAACCACATGCAATAAGATGACAATTAAAGCCTAAGCATGGTACTATCTCACAATGCATTTCACTCTGCCTATATGACATAATTAAGCATGAAAAATATGCAACTGGCAATTCTAAAAATGAATGATATGATGTATGGTACATGATCTGAAAACACAGTTTTTATTGAAAACCTTTCTGAGTCCCAGTTAATCGATTAAGTACCCATTTAATTGATTAACGGGTTGTTGGGAATAATTGTTTTCAGGTTTTCAGTTATCTGTTAAGACCGTAATCACGTTAATTGATTAACAGCTCTCTTAATCGATTAACTGTCACATTTTTCAGCTAAATGATTAAATTGTAAACAACCTATATGTTATGCTTATCAACTATACATGTTTTACCAATATATTATGCCTAAGATGCACAAGTAACATGTATGATTAATGCATGAACACATAATAATCTAGATGACATGTCTCATGTAAATGAAATGATTATTTTTTAAGGCTTGTGATAATTGCATCTAGGTTTACCTAACCTGGACTCAATATCTAAGGCACACATCTAAGACTTCTAAAAATAACTCTATTAAAGAACCTAGTATAGATATGAAGCCCTTGAGTCCACGACATGTTGATTTGTTGAGTCATCTTCAAGCTTTCACTAAATCTTTGTCTTCATCAAAACATAGGTAATCCAATAATGCTATACTTCAAACTCGCCACCATGATCGGATCGAATGAATATTATTTTAAGATTAAACTGATTTTGAATTTTTTTGCAAGGATTTTGAAAGTTTTGAATGCATTATTCTTAGGAGATAAAAATAGTGACCATGTGAATCTAGAGAAATTATCAACAATTACTAAAGCATAGAAACTACCACCAAAAATCATAATTTGTGAAGGTCCAAACAAGTCCATATGGAGAAGCTCTAGAGGTCTTGTGGTGGATATTATATTCTTTTTACCAAAAGAGTTTTTAACTTGTTTACATTTTTTACAAGTATCACAAGGTTCCTGAGTTCTAAAATCATGTTTTGGTAGACCTTCAACCAAATTATTTTTAGACAGTTTATCTAGATATTTTACATGAATATGAGCGAAGCACCTATGCCAAAGCCAGATATCATTTTCTTTAGATATAAACCATTTTGAAAATAGTATCGTGACATCCTCTAGGTTAACCATATAGATGTTATTAATACGATACCCAACAAACTTGACCTTATTAGATAAATTGTCACGAATTATGCAACACTCAGGGTCGAAGGGTACACGATTTCCTTTGTCGCAGAGTTGGCTGATACTCAATAGATTGTATTCTAGGCCTTCAACGTATAGTACATTCTCCATCACTGCCTGAGTTGAGTTTCCAATTGTTCTAGTGCCAAGAATCTTTCCTTTTTTGTTGTCTCCATACGTGACAAACCCTTTTTCTTTCAATGATAGATCTAGTAATTTCGATCTATCACCCGTCATATGCCTCAAGCACCCACTATCAAGATACCAATGCTGTCCGTATGCTTGTAGACTTACCTTCAAAATAGATCACTTGCTTCTTTCAAGTACCCAATTTATATTGGGTCCTTTTCTGTTAGTAACCAGGGAGTTATCTCCCTTTTTCATCCAAGCATATACACCACTAGGTATACCATACTTCCTGATATTGCAAGAGTATGAAGTGTGGCCATGTGTGCCAAAATAGAAACATGTAGGAACTTTCTTATTATAAAACTTCTTATTTGGTCGAGTTACATGTTTCCTATATGGTATTTTCCTACGCATAGGGGGAATATATCCTAATACAATATGGTCACCAACATTTCTAGTTTGACTAAGCATAATGTCTCATTGATTTTAACTCTCTATGAGTTTTGCGAGTTTTTCATTAAGTTTCAAATTCTCATTTTTCAAAGTCTCGCAAGACTCGTAGACAATTGAATGACATAATTTATCATTTAAGCAATCACATGTATTATAGGAAAATATTAGATCTAAGATTTCATTCTCAAGTTTCAGCTCATCTAATTCTTTCTGTACTAAAACTATTTTATGTTCATTTACAAGGATTACTCGTTTTCTATCAGAACTATTCCTAGCTAATTTCTTTAATTCTTCATGCAACTCGACATAAGCATTATATATACTTATAAGGAGGTTAATTATCAGAAGAAGAAGATGAGGTGTCAGAGTATACCTCATTATTTACCTCCTTTGAATTCGAGTCGCAAGCTTCATTTGTTCTGGTCATTAGGCATAGCTTGGCGGTCTCCTCTTCATCTAAGGTGCTTGATGTTGTATTATCCTCTAGTATGTCCCAGACAATGTAGGCCTTCTTTAACTTGAAGTTCTGATGAGTGCTCTTCTCCGAATCAACTTTCTTGAGCTAAGTAGGACATTGAAATTTCATGTGTCATGGCTTACCACACTCGTGGCAAGTAAAGAGCTCTTTATTACCTTTGCCTTTTTGAGTTGATTCTTGCGCTTCTTTCTTCTAGAAACGTTTAAAGCCTCCTTTCTTTAAGAATTTCCCAAATTTTTGTACGAGAAGGCTCAACGTTTCATCATCAATATTTGAATCAGACTCAACATCTTCTTTCTCTTCAGTAGGTTGAGACGTTATTGCTTTAAGAGATATGCCTTTCTTCTTGCAGTCTGATTCCTCATGCATCGTCAAGCGCCCAAGTTCCATCTCGTGTTCTTGAAGCTTTCCAAATAATGTTGCCAAAGACATGGAGTCAAGATCCTTGGATTCCATGATAACTGTAACTTTAGGTTTCATCTCATGTCAAGACAATCTAAAACTTTATTAGTTAGTTCTCCTTTGGTCAAAGATTTATCTAGAGCAACTAAATGGTTTACTATATGTGTGAATCGCTTATCAATGTCGTCGATAGATTCACTCGACAACATATGAAACAACTCGTACTCATGTGTCAAGGCATTCATCCTGGCATGCTTGACTTCACTAGTGCCTTCGTGAATCACTTGTAAAGTGTCCCACATTTCCTTGGAACTTTGACATTGCGAAACCCGAAAGAATTTATCATATGACAGGGCCGATGTGATGACGTTTTTAGCACGTAGGTTGTATTAAACCTTTTTACATTCATCATCGATCCATAAACTCTTGGGTTTTTCTTTCGGTTCATCGTCCACTAGATGCATTGGAATGAAGGACCCATTGACTACGGATTACCAAATATCCGAGTCAATGGCTTCTATGAATATTTTTATCCGGACTTTCCACTAGGTGTATCCTTCGCCACTAAATACTGGAGGACGGTTAATGGATGCGCCATCACCTCCAAAGGGGTTGGTGGAACCCATTTGATTCCCCTTTATGATCATGCATATGTGGTTGAGCTTGCACGTCGTACTAGCTCTGATACCACTTGTTAGATATTAGTGGACAGAGCACACCTAGAAAGAGAGGGGGTTGAATAGGTGTCGCGATTATCAATTATCACTTTTCGCACCGAAGCCCTATTCTGGAAAAAGGCCCAGTTAATCGATTAAAGAACATATTCAAGATATTAGTGGACAGAGCACACCTAGAATGGCTTATTTCACAAGCACTCACTGATATTCAAGAACATATAAAACATATATTTTTGTATAGAATTAAACTAGATACAACAACCTATCAGTATCCAAAATATCAACTAATATCAGGCAATAATAAGACTTTAAAAGTAGAGAGATTATGGATAGAAAAAGCCTGCAACAAGGAATTTTATCTTGGTTCATTTGCGGGTCGACTTGCAAACTACATCCAGACCTCCCATTCTGATCTCGGGAGATTTTCTTCACTAATATTGAACAGAATGTATAGTTACATGCAAACTTCCAATACAGACACTTAGACGCTCCCTTCTTGAATCCATTTTCTTGGTTTGACTATCCTAATTGCCTAAGAAAACCTTTATTACGATCTAGGCCCAGCCAAGAACGCGTTCTAAACTCAAGACCTCTAAGTCTTGGTGATGACTCACTGAATCTCTTAAGTGGTAAGACACCAAGAGACAAATTCCCTTATTACAAAAACAATAAAAAAACAGAGTATTATTAAGTACAATGTTGCTCAAAATATTACAATTAAAACTCAGCTAAAAACCCTATACAAAACTCACAAGAAAAAATGAATATGTATGAGTTTATTAACAAGCACAAACACATAATGAATTTCTACCCTAAAATTCTCTTAAAGAAATGCAAGAAACATGCAAGAAAAGATAGAAATGTTTAACATATTAAACCACATGCAATAAGATGACAATTAAAGCCTAAGCATGGTACTATCTCTCACTATCTCACAATGCATTTCACTATGCCTATATGACACAATTAAGCCCGAAAAATATGCAACAAGCAACAAGCAACTCTAAAAATGAATGATATGATGTAGGGTACATGATCTGAAAACACATTTTTTTATAGAAAACCTTTCTTAGTCCCAATTAGTCGATTAAGTACCCATATAATCAATTAACGAGTTGTGGGAATAATTGTTTTCAGGTTTTCAGTTATCTGTTAAAACCGTAATCACGTTAATCGATTAACACCTCTCTTAATCGATTAGCTGACACATTTTTTTAACTAAATGATTAAATGGTAAACAACCTATATGTTATACTTATCAACTATACATGTTTTACCAATATATTATGCCTAAGATGCAGTAGTAACATGTATGATTCATGCATGAACACATAATAATCTAGATGACATGTCTCATGTAAAGGAAATGATTATTTTTAAGGCTTGTGAGAATTTCATCTAGGTTTACCTAACCTAGACTCAATATCTAAGGCACACATCTAAGACTTCTAAAAATAACTCTATTAAGGAACCTAGTCTAGGTATGAAGACCTTGAGTCCACGACATGTTGATTTGCTGAGTCATCTTCAAGCTTTCACTAAATCCTTGTCTTCATCAAAACATAGGCAATCCAATAGTGCTACACTTGACACTTTGCACATTCACGTTTTCCCTTCAATGTCGGCCTCAATTCCATTCTTATTCTCATACTAAGCAAGTCCAATTTTGCATTCAAGCCATTTTTTATCTTACCATGAACATTAAGTAAGGTACCAAGGAGACTTTCAAATACATTTTTTTCCAATATGCATAACATCGAGGAAATGTCTTACATATAATGAGCTCCAATATGGAAATTCATAGAAGATTGACATTTTCTTCCATCCATTTGTGACCATTTCTCCTACAATAGGTTTACCAAAGTTATTATTCAAACCTTTTAGCTTTTGAAATAATTGGTCACCCATCAATGGCAAATAAGCATGACCTTCTACATTGTTCCCATCAGATGCTTTTTCCATTATTGATAGTGATAATCTAAATGTAAAAATCTATTGTAGTCAAGGAAGACATTCTTCTTGTAGTGTTCCAACCTCGTTGAATGATATCTTTTTCTACTATATCCTCATAGATTACCATATGCAAGGAAATCACTGATTGTGCTAAATAACAAAGCCCTCAAGTTGAACCTTTCTTCTCTATACACATTATTTACATTTATATTGTCTCCTACATTTGCTCCAAGTCTTCAATTGTTGAAGCTAAATATATGTCTATGTCATGTCCTCGTTGTTTAGGTCCAAAAATTAATCTAGATAACATCACACATTTACGCTTCATGCATAGCAAAGGAGGTAAGTTGTATATCACCAACATTACTAGTCATGTACTATAGGAGCTAATTTGAACACTATGTGGGTTAATTCCATCAGTTGACAATGCAAGGCGTAGATTTCTTGATTCTTGACCAAAATTAGGATAGTCATGATCAATTTGTTACTATTGAGGAGAATCTATATGACGTCGAAGCTTGCCATCTTTAAACTTTCATGAGCGTGTTATTTCAAATTCTTTGTATTTTTGGCATTGTTGAACATGCACTTAAATCTTGATTTGATGGGAAAATACCATATAACATTTTTGGGAATTGAGTCTTCCTTCTTATATCGCGATGCATTACATACAGGAAAAAATTTTAACGAAGCATACTCATTACAAAATAAGATGCAATCACTTTCACAAGCATGTATCCTATTGTAGTCCATGCCGATGGAGCATAACATTTTTTTAGCATCATAGGTTCGAGAAGGTAGCACATTATCCTCTGAAAAAATATCCTTCAGAAGTCCAAGTAGGTCTATGAAATTCTTACCACTCCATCCATTAAGAGATTTCAACTTATACAACCTTGACACCGCTATCAATCTCGTGAATTTAGTACAACCATCATATAATATTTTCTCAGCATCACTTATCAACCGCTGAAATATCTCAAGACAATACTGAAGATCCTCTTCGACAACATTTGTCATTTCCTCAAAACATTCGCCTTCAAATGAATTTGTGTTGATTTCTTTCATATGCATCTCAACATAATCATTAACATCTATTTTCTCATCATGCCTTGTCCCACATGTGTAGCTCTGATCGATATCGTGAGACACTTAGTGAACTTTTAACTCGCTTGGAGTATCTAGGTGGGAATAACAACATTTTAAACAAGGAAATACAATTCTATTATGGTTTTCAACATTGTCAATTGCAAAACTAATAAATGATTTCACTCCATCCTCAAACTCCTACATCAATCAATTGGCGCTCATCCATTTTGAACCCATTTTCTATAAAGGAATTGACAAAAAAATACTAAGCATAAATTCCTAAAAGTTTGGAGTTAAGCTCACCAAGTAGACGATGTTGAAGATATCATATCAATAGCGCTTTCATAAAGGAGTGTTCTTGAAGATGACATATCAACAACATTTTCTTAAATGTGTACTATTGGTTTGTTACGAAATTTAAATATTTAAAGTTGATTCACTTCCCTATACACTCTCAAACTTGTTCGATCAGAAATCTCATACACTAGGAAAACCTCATACACTTAGAAAAAAGATAATCGACTCAAAAAACTTCATCAATGTCTTCCCAAAGAGGTGATCATGATTCTCACAGTGGTGATGATGCTACACATACTCCACAAGATAAGCAAGTGGTTATTTAGTGACGTACTCCATATGGGATGACTTCCATGAAGAGGGTTATTCGTGCAAGGAGTAAGGACATGAAGTTACCAGTTGAATGGAACACAAAAGGCCAACCATTAAACACAAAGGATGGCAACACATTGGTAATCTATATTGGTGTCGTGGTTACGCAGAATGTGCCGATATCATATAACTCTTCGACTGATATTAGGTTGAATCCCATGAAGGAGCATATGTGGAATGAAATAACATTAAGTTTCCATTTACGTATTTTCATGCGATGTATATGCCTTTTCATGCAATGTATATGTATTTTTGTGTTTTCATGTAATGTATATGTATTTTTGTGTTTTCATGCAATGTATATGTATGCTTGCGTTTTCATGCAATGTATATGTATTTTTGTATATTCATACAATGAATATGTGCTTTCATGCAATTTATATGTATTTTTGTGTTTCAATGCAATTTATTTATGTGTTGTATTTATGTTTTTTCGGGCAAATTGTGATGTTTATAAGGAGCACAAGGACTACATCCTTAAATCTGCCAGCGAGGCTTTCTGATAATTCAGAACTTATGCCAGCAAGTCTACCAAAGATATTGATGGCAATCTCAACTTCAAACCTCCAACCAAATAGGCACATCCCATTTTTTTAATCAAAAACATACTTCAATAGCATAAAAAGGCAGACTTACCCACTCCACAATTGAGTGATTAAAACCAGGAAATATAGCAATGAGGAGATTCCATGAATGAAGAGAAATTGAGTTCATTACCTCATCTAGAAGAAATCTTGAATTCTCGAATATAATTTTGTTTCTAATAAACCATAAAGACCAAATAGTAACGAACTAAAGAGAAATCCATTGTTGTTTGAACTTTTTCTCCATCCAAAACATATGCATATGAGAGTAAAAATTGCTCTTACTATCATTGGGGATAACATAATAAAGACCAAACCAAGAGTGAAGTTTTTGCCAAACACAATAAGAAGTAGAGCATGAGAAGAACAAATGGTTAGTATATTCTTCCGTTACCCCATAAAAAGCACATAGTGTTCGAACTTGAGCACCTAAGACTCTGCGTCTAGCAAGATTCAATCTTGTTGGAACACCATCTAAGGATATTATCCACATTAAGCATCTTATCTTTGTTGGAACATTACAAGCCCACATCCTTTTCAAGAAACTATTACCATCATTATTTTTCTCATATTGAAGCACCAGGTAAGCATTATGTACCGAGAAATTACCTCCCTTGTCATGAATCGAAAGTCACCCATCATCGTGGTCATGTACAAGTCTTGTATCTTTAAGGAGTTTTAGAAGGTCTCCAATTTCTCCTTGTTCCCATTGGAACAAACTCATTCGCCATTTGAGATTCCAATTCCAAGCCTCATTTCTCCATTCTCCGAAGGAGCTAATATTTGCATCTTTGTCCAAAGCCACTTGAAATAATCTAACAAAATAATTTTTAAGACAATCCCCATCACCCATAGATCTAAGGACAACTTAATTGATTGTCCCCAACCCACTCTCCTACGGATACCCTGAATCAACCACCCAATATTGATCTCATGTTCTTTCTTGTGAAGTCTACCTAGATCTCTCCACCAAGTTGAACCCATCTTTAAGCACTTGGTGACACCAACTCCATCCATTTGAAACACCCTATGATCATATCTAGGTCTCAATACTTTCACCCAAATGGACTCACTCTCATTTAGTAATCTCCGTCTCCATTTACCTAACAAAGACAAGTTAAACACATACAATTTTTTTACTCC
>NW_017724132.1:0-5815 GCF_001865875.1 Lupinus angustifolius | reverse complement strand
TTCTTTTGTCCTACACACCTTCATCCAACTCACCCAATGGATACATTTACTCTCCTCACGTCTTCCCCAAAGGAACCTTCTTTGAATCTTATTAAGTTCATTTATAACAGAAATTTGGGCTTTAAAAAAAGAAAAATAATAATAGATAGGTAAAGAGCATAGTGTAGACTTTAGGAGAGTTACACAACCACCAAAGGAAATAAGCTTTTGTTACCAAAAAGAAAGTTTCTTTTTAAAGGAATTGACTACATGAGACCAGATGGAGAGCCTTTTTGGATTAGCACCAACAGGAATGCCCAAAAATTTGAAAGGTATAGAGCCTAGTTCATAGCATAGTTTTTTGTCCGCCAACTAAACAAAGTCACAGTTTGATTTAACACCAACAAAATTTCTCAAATGAAATTTGATTTTTAGCCCAAACGCCAACTCAAAGTATTTCAGAATACTTTTCAGAACCAAGACATTCACAACAAAGTTCTCTCCAATTATTAGTGTATCATATGCATATTGAATGTGGGAAATAACAACATTTTCTCTTCCAACCTTATACCCTTTGAAGATATTCTTTGTCGTTGCTGATCTCATGATACCACTTACACCTTCTGCAACAATCGGATCGCCTTGCCGTAAACCTCTAGCCATTAAATAGGATAAAAACAGAAGCAACTTTTTACCCAACTTCTCCATTTGAAGCTAGAACCCATCATGTCCATCATATAGAGTAAAAAACTCCAGCTCACGAAGTTGTATGCTATTTCAAAATCCATTTTAAAGATGAACCAATCTCCTTTTTTATATTTCTAGCCTGATCAATAACCTCATTAACAGCGACAACTCCGTCCATGATATATCTTCCTTTGATAAAGGCAGTTTGGCATTCAGAAAGGACCACATGGATGACCTTTTTAAGACGACCAGCTAGGAATTTTGAGATGCTCCTATGTAAGCAACCAACAAGAGAAATGAGTCTGTATTCACCAAGATCCATCATACAATTGTTCTTTGGAATCAGAAGAGTAAAAGAAGCATTGCAACCTCATGCCAAGTTAACGGAACGATAAAAGTCTTCCACCATGGAAATAATATCATTCTTCATGCATTCCCAAGACTGTTTTAGTGAGACTCATCAAACCTTTCCTAAAAGAAAGATCTAATATGGTCTTTCACCCTAATTGGATTATCAACCCATTCATCATCCATTAACAGGCCAACAACTTCCTTAAATCTCCGACTCCTAATAATAGAAGCATGAAATAATTTAGAATTGGAGTCACATTCGCGAAGCCATTTCTGCCTAGATTTTTGCGAAAGCATATTGTCTTTCTAACTTGAAAGACGCTAAAGATATGTTGTACCAATTCTTTTTAAGGAGATCGCATCATAAATTATAGTCCCATTGCAACCCTTGTCATCAATTGAGTCTATAATACTCACCTGATCATCAATTTTTCTATCCAACATACCGAAGTGCTTCGTATTCGAAACCTTCAGTACCCATTTCAAGCTCTTCGGATTTTCTTTCAAAACAATTGATCATTTTCATGGAACTCTAACTTTTTCCATTCTTCTTCAAAAAACTTACAAAATCATGCATCTAAGAAAAACTCCCATTAAAGGGGCACATTACAAGGTTTTTGTCACTGCCCGTACACGAGACGACTATTTCTTGGTAAAATCATCTTCTTTTATATTTACTTTATCCTTATCCTTATGCTTATGTGTGTGTATATATATATAATTGTTGATGTTAATGTTGTTTATTTTTTTAGAAAGTAAGTGATGAAAACCGTAAGAGGGCGTCTAATCTTTGTATCCATACTGAGCTTCTCGAGCGGGGTATAGAGGAATCAAGGAAAAAATTGTAAGTATTGTTAATTTGTAAGTACATTATTTATCATGTTCTGTATCCATATCTAATTACATTATTATTGGTTATATTTTGGCAGCTGAAACAAAAGGATACACCTTTGAGTGCATATGTAGTAGATGTCGACGTTCTATGGGTTGATGCCCATAAGAGCAAAGATGGTTGCATCAATAATATACAAGTTCAATGGTAGCAACTCATTTGTAAAGTGACTATTTTTCCCTGAAGTCAAGGGATTGAGTCGCGAGCGGCTCCCTTTGTGGGGAATAAAATATTGTCGAGGATATTGAAGCTGGTGGGTGACACAGTATATTCGTGGACCTAGGAGGTCGTATGTGAGAACTACGGTCTTACAGCAAACCGTGTTGTAAGTGCTTATCATTTAATTAAACTTGATTTTCATACTTTATTTATCAATATGATTAATTAACATTATGTTTTTTCTTGATGTGCAAGTTGCCCTAAAAGAAAAGGAAGGAGAGCTATAGACCCCAAATAGTGACATGGTACTTGATAAGGCACTAGGACTACTTAAGTACTCTCACTGTACCTATGGTGCAGGAGTTGGGGTTAGCAAACGAAAAATGTGTACCTTGTCAAAAGCATGCAACAAAAGCCAACTTGTCTCAGGTGCAGAACCAATTGGATATCTCATGCAATGGTTCAATGAATTCGAACGTTCAATGAATATGAAGGAAGTTGAGGGGCATCAACAAGCTAGTGATGTCCCTTCGAGCATCAATGAGATTTGTACACATATGCTCCTCACAACATTCCCATTCATGAGGTAATTCAATTAAATAATTTTAATTTATTTTCCCTTTAGTTTAATTATAGTCGAAACTAATTATATGTTTTAACTAACATGTAGAGAATCAATACTTGCAAACTGTACCTGGGTATCCTATCTAAGCAAGTAGTGGGAGTTGGTAAAGTGCACAACTCACCATATGATAGCGGGAATCATGTGAAGGTCTCAATTGATGTTGTAATTGGTGATGATGCATTCTTATCAATTCCTCTTGACGAGGATATCTTGATAGCGGGAAGGGCTATAGGAACTTATGTGGCTTGGCCAATAGACTTTGTACATGTAGTTCTTGCTAAGGTATGATTTTTACCTTATGCTCGTTCATATTATATATATTTCGATCTGTAATTGATATGTTTTCTATTGAATATTTAATAAAAATGTACACTCCAGACCCAATGAAAAGGATTTACATGGCTTAATGACATCCCCTCCCATAGTAGAACATGTACCGAAGAATGGTGAAGTCTAAGGTTAGAAAACAAAAAACTAAGCCAAAGTCTACTAAGTCATCTTCGGGGGATATGAGGTCCAAAAGATCAACTTTTGTACTCAACTGTTTAAGCATATACATAACTTGGATGAAGGTTCTATACTGATGATATCATTTCCCAATGAAGTCTTCGTGTATAATACTTAAGAATCCATTAGATTTAATGAAGTTAAGGATGTATATCAACATGATTGGATACACGCAAATTGTAACGCCCCGAAAATCAATTCATATTTAATATATTTAATCTCTTAGAAAAATGGGTAAAATTTTCTTTCCCTTTTTTTTTTCTTTTATGTAACCTATAACTTACAAATCATTTTAACTTTTACCTTATTCTATTTTCAAGACGTCACAATTTCAAACCTTGCGGAAATAAAATTCTTAATACATTGAAGATAATTAAATGAACACAATTCTTTTCTGAATACTTCTCATTCATAAAATTCTTCAATTAATACAGAATTGTTTACAGGGCAAAATCTAATCATCGCCACGAATAAAAAAAACTGAAAATACAAAGAAAATAATGTCGGGGCATTGGCATTACAAAAAGTACCTCACACAGGTTCCTATCACAACAAAACAAAAGAGAAACCTCCTAAACCGGAGGTGCATTGGAAGCCTCGCTAGGGTCTTCCTCCACCTTCGAGTCAGAAGAGTTCTCAATGACCTCAAATGAATCTTCTATGTAGATAAGCTCTACACAGTCGTCGTTGTCTTCCTCCTCCTCCACTTCATCCGCTCCCCAATCCATCGAGTGGTCCGGGGTGTACCCCCTAGGCATGGCCCCGTCTGAATCTCTTAGCGCTGATCCTGATGATGAGAATCTTGTTTGGGGCCACGTCCAAACAACTTCTAGTAGGCCTCGAGCTTCAACTGGTACAGAAATTCCGGCGGTTGCAGGTCTTCCGTCGGGCAAAGTGAATGATGCCTACTGAACTGCGTAGTAAGGTGGAAGATGCAGAACTGAGCCATTGCTTACCCAATCTAGCTCCAGGTCGCAAGGACCTGTGTAAGTGTTTCGATTACCCTCAACACTCCATGTCGCCTCTTGGGACATGGTGAAGTGATAACCTCGGATCAGTGCTGATGGGTCCATCTGAACATGCATACAAATACACCAGAAGAAAAGAGAGGGAGTAAAACATCTATGAAAAACTTGTCATCGACATCGTGAAATTATACAGAATATTACACCAAGACAACACACGAGTACAGATATATCATGTGATCATACAAGCATATAATAACGATGAATGAAGTATAAAACTCGAGAATTTAGAATCAATATCGAAGAATATCATGTATGCAATGCGATGCATGAGTCCACCATCCTTACTCCTTTATCCTCCCAATAACTATTACGAAATAACCGAGAGAACAGTTCCCATAACAACCCGATTTGATCGCACCAAAATTATTTCTCGCAAGGATATATGATCGATCTGTTCCAACGAAACTGTCCATTTCAGGATGGTTTCGTATCAAACACTTTCTGGGTATCCATCTCATCGATCCTGATTGCAAAGAGGGGTTGTCAGAGATCGTCTAGTTTGCGCTCTGAGCACTGTCCGATCCAACATAATACCTCATCCAGGAATACATGGGACTCGTCTCACCTAGACTCTCCCTCAAGACTTTGCTCACGAATCACCGCCATCAACGCCGTCCCTCTCAACATCTCGGGGCTCATTCGTCTCTCGTACATTTCCTCTCCGCTACTTCATTTTTGACCAAGGATATGCACCCTAACCGAAAATTAGCAAATTATGTCTTTTAATCCATCTTTTCTAGCGATCTGTCCATCCTAAGATACCTCCCATCTTAACATATAAGCAAAAAGAGAATAATTTTGGCACTACTACGAACCATCGCTGAATTATCCTGGACGGCTCTCAAGCCAAGCCTCTTATGGTTAGACGATCTCACTGCACGGGCACAACATAATACTTCTCAGCACCACTGCAAACCATCGCTAAATGATCTTGGACGACTCCTCTAGCCAAGCCTCTTACGGTGAAACGATCTCGCTGAGTGGGCATAATATCACACCCTCGACCTTGCCTTTAACGAAGCAATTCCTTACTTTTATTACTTTCAAGAATTTCATATAGTTATTTACCTTTACAACTTCTTGATGGCAAACAAGCCATTAGGCTCTCGTATATATGAGAGTTATCATTCAGACGACTTAAAAAGAAGTCATGTCTGTATGGAGCCCTCTCGCTCAAGCGAGAGCTATCTCGCTCAAGCGAGGGAACATCCATTTTTGAGGCATTTGTGGCTTAACCGAGAGCTGTCTCGCTTACGCGAGAAAACAAGGTGCCTATTTTAGCTCAAGCGAGAGTTGTCTCGCCCCGAGTTAAAACACTAGTTTTCTCTATACACTTCTTGCTCAAGCAAGAGCTGTCTCGCTCAAGTGAGAAGAGCTTGAATATCATTTTAATTACTTTTCTCAAGGAAAATATTTCTCATTTATATCACATGTTTTTAAAATATGAATTTAACAATTATCACATACATATCATTCCCATAATAATCATTCAAACATTATAATTCAAGAGTAAACATGGTATTTGCACATATAAACATAACATAAATCGGTATAAGAAATATTGCTGTACTTAATCCAAACAAACAG
>NW_017724131.1:0-11895 GCF_001865875.1 Lupinus angustifolius | reverse complement strand
TGTTTGATTATAGGATTATGACTCATGCGGTTCTTATTTTGCCATCATAACTTAAGAAATAGGATATGAATGACTCTTACAACCTGCATTTCATTCTAACACCTATACATATGTTTCTGATTAACTAAGCAAACAAAGGGGCAGGGAAGGTAGGCATATATGTTTAGAATGCAAACTGAAAAAATGATTTATTCACTGGATACATATAATCGCTTTAATGCTCGGGGTATGTATAGACATTTTTTTTGGCCAAGATACTTACCTGGTTGTATAGTTGCCTTTGTATCTTGTTGAAACTTGACACTGGAATGTGTGCAGTAGGAGAGTTGTATGAAAGCCTATTCCTTCACTCCTTGGATCCCTTTTTCTCTCTGGTTTCCTTGCGGCTGTGTGTTATGGATGGTAGTATGCTTTTTTTTTTCTTTCTGAGTAATCTGTCCCCCCTTTATAGCTGAGCAGTGAGGCTCTTTGTATTGTTAATTGAGAGTTAGGAATACTCCTGACTCTTGTTTTCTGAAACGGCCTCTTCACTGCTGGTTATGCACTTTTATTATGCTCATCATTGCTTTGCATCTTTATTTTGATTACTCAATGCATCTGTAACCTCTTTTGTACCATTATGCTCATTAGTGTGCCTTTATCACAGTTCTTCAGTTATGGATGATGAATCAAACAATCTGAGTATTAGATCAGATCTGCAACAAGTTGAGCAAAAGACTTATCTCCTAGCAATGTTGTAGGGGTATCATATTCCTCAATAAGTCTTTGATCAAGAAGCAAAACCGTACTAATGTCAATAATATATGTTACTCTATTGCAATTGTAATGACACTAGAGTTAGTGAAATGTTGCTTAAGAGATTGCTGGATTAAATTATAATGAAACTTCTTTTCTTGATGTGGTATACCCAAAATATAAAGTGTTGCACTTTTGAGACTTAATGCTTCGTATTTCAAGTTGAAGACAATTCCTGATTTTTATTATTGTGGAAGTGGTATGTTATAAAGTTAAATATTAACTTTTAATAGTGAACGTGATTGAAATGAAACTCAAATATTGTCAAACATCCTATTAAAACCAAATAGTCAATGGAGATACAATTACTCACATGACAAAAAATATTCTTTCCAATTTGAATGTTGTTTCGAATATTTTTTTTTATTTTTAAATTTTGTAAATAGGCTGGACAAAATTGGGTGTTCACACTTACTTTTGTAATCATAAATGGAATTTTGATGATAAATTGCACTAATCCTACTATTAAAGCTTCCATATTGTTTGAGGACTGAAAATGGGCTAAATGGGTCAAGGAATATGCCAAATTGGCACAAGCATGCAAAAGTCACAAGTCAGCTGACCTGCACCCAGTGCAGTAGCTGAGCTCAACGTAGGAGGCACAACACATGAAAGTCACGCCAAGCGTGGGGAGTGTTAGGTGAAAGGTCTGATGCGATAGCCATTGCGCTTAGCGTAGGAGCCACTACGCTCAATGGAGGAGCCAAAACTCAGAAATACGGAAGAGATTCAAAACGCCAAAAAAGAACTACTATGATACTGAGTCCTAAAATCAGTATCTAGCAAGTTAAGAACCGAGTTTGATGTATTTTCTTAGGATTGCTTCTAGTCTTCTTAGTTTTTTAGTTTATGAAGTTGGAATGATGATGTTAGGAATTAGGAATAATGAAGTCCTTGTATGTTCATGGAAAAACCGACACTTCTCTATGAACTACAAGTTTCAAATTTCTCTTGTATCCAGTTATGTATGAAAATACTTATTTAGATCGCTTCCTAGCTGGGATTAGTTGTTTTCTATTCATCAATGTATTTGGAATTTGATTAAGAATGAAATAGCTTGATTTTTATGACTTACTTTTGTGGTGCATAATGCTTACTACGTGTTTGACAAAATACTTAGTTTGTCTAAGGAAAAGAACTCGGAGAAGAAATTTCGGTTTGATAGTGCAAAGCATGTAATTGATCCATTTTGTTTAATAGTAGACATAGTTTGCACGCTTAATTGTGACAATGATTGTCTATGTTCATGTGTTTAATAGACATAGATTCATATTAACATAAAAAAAAACTCTCAAACTAGGTGGCATGTGTTACTAGACATAGATGCATGTTTGACAGTTCATAATTTGTAATCTTATCTTTGTAGTTGATAGACAGAAATATATTTTAAAGTGTTAGTATAGACCAAGACATTGTCGGCTAACACGACTCAGGTGTGCACTAAACTCAATTCGCATGCATAGATTGCTAGAAAATAGGTGTGCATGTGTGAATTATAATTACTGATCTCGTGTTTATGATTTTGGCTTTATTTCATGAGTTGCTAATTAGATTAAAGTATTAGCTATTAATATAATTGAGGTCCAATATTATGTAGAGTGATACTTGTTTTGTTGCTTGGTTTTTTTCCCCTTATACTGAAATAAATAGTGAGTCAATCCTACATATAAGTTCCAACACTTTTTATCATTAAATTGTCTCAAACGAAAAAACAACTTTTGAAAAACTAGATTAGAATAATAATTTGACTTTAAAAGGCTAAGTTAGCAAGTCCTTGTGGATACGATAACTCTCTTTCCTTATACTTTTTGCGACACCATACGTAGTTTTTATACCCCTAATAGCCGATTAGCATGCATGCATGAATACTTTTGGAATTCAATAGAATAAAAAACGAGCACACATGGATACTACTAGAACTTGTGACAATAAATATTGAAATGAGAACGTGTGGATACTTCTAGAACTATCCGAGCATTCAGGGATACTTCAGGAACTCGAGACTATAAAAATAAATGAGCACGTAGGGGTACAGCCGTAACTCGACGAACACACGTGGATATTGCTGGAACTTGCTGAGCACGTAGAGATAATGTTGGAACTCGAGAAAATAAAAATAAAAACAAGCCGGCATGGATACCACTAGAACTCATGACAATAAAATTAAAAGCAAGCACATATGAATGTTGTCGGAACTCATTGAGCATACAATGATTTTGCCGAAACTTAAGTCAATAAAAAAAACGAGCACATATGGATACTTCTGAAACTCGATAAGCATGTCGATATATTGCCATAACTCAAGACAATAAAAGCGAAAAAATGAGACTAATGAAGTCCCAACTTCTGATAAGCTTAGGTAATGACCGGGTCGATTGGGATTGGTTCTTTGAAAATAAAGTACCATAAATATTTTGAGTTTTTTTCTTTGGCTATGTATGCATGTGATGAATGATGTAGTGAGTTTTTATTTCAGAGGAGTTGCATTGTGAAGAGATTTATGCTAAATAAATGAGATTTATTATAATGTTTTTGATTTCGTAGGTTTTTCGCCAATGTTCACGCCTATTAGGCGCCCTTACACATTGGACTTTGATTGTTTTGATTAATATCATGGGGTCAACGTACATAGTCTTTTCAAGATGATTTTTATATCTGGATGACTTTGAATTTTATTAAGGATGACCAAAATGTTGATTCCTTCATTGTTTTTGACTTTTTATTATAAAGGTTATGTTAATATTTGCTGGTATAATTCCAACAAAAATGATTTATGCATCAAAATAAAGGAGAAAGAATATATTATTTGGAATAAGGGATATTGAGATTGATTTGTGGAAAAGTACAACATGAGGAGGATATGGGGAATGGGTAGGTATTACATTTATTTCAACTATCTATAAAAATGATTATATTAATCCACTTGCTAAGATCTGAACTCCATGTAATTTTGCACCTAGATTCATATGATAAATTGCCCCATTATGCTGCTATCAATTTTGAGAAACCATCCGATAAATTGATTGAGTATCTGATCTGATGTTTGTCCATAGAAGCATTACCCATTGATGATTATTTTGATTTTTTATTTAGAATGACTTTTTTTTATTTTGAACTTTAACTTTTGTTTAAGCCACCCTTTAAGGGTTTTCGACCTAACGTATTTTTTAGGAAGTCGCCTTGTGTATAATATTTCATCACGACATCAGAATTCACAGAAAGGTAAAGATCTTCTTAATTCATCCATATTAGTCAAGATGAGAGCCCCACCTGAGAATGTCTTCTTCACCACATATGACCCTCATAATTGGGGTCCACTTTCTTATATGATATTTCTGAATGAGCAAGATTTTCTTAAGCACCAAATCACCTTCTTTAAAACTTTGGAGAAAACCTTTTTAGGATGAGCCCTCATAGTCCTCCTTTGATATAGTTAACCATGACATATAGTCGCTAACCTTTTTCCATTAATTAAATTAAATTGATCATGTCAATCTTGGACCCATTTTGTTTCACCTATCTCAGCCTCGACTAGAACTCATAAAGAAGGGATCTCCACCTCTATTGCAGAACTACTTCCATTTCACAAACTAAAAAGTGGAGTGTTACTCCTATTGAGTACAAACTGAAGTTCAATATCCATGTAGAGCAAAGTGTAACATCTAACATCAATCTCTATTAGTCATCACTATCTTTTGGATTATCGTTTTTATATTTTATTTGGCGCTTCCACTGCTCCATTCATCTTAGGTATGTATAGTGAAGAAGTGTGATGTTTGATCTTAATTTCTTCACACATCTATGTCATCATTTTGTTATTGTCATTGGTGGAATTATCTATGATAATCTTTTGGGGTAAACCATAACGGAAAATTAAATTATTTTATGAATTTCAACACCACCTTACGAGTCACATTCTCATACGAACTCACTTCAACCCATTTGCTGAAATAATCAATGCCAACCAAGATGAAACAATTTATGTTTGAAGCTTTTAGTTTGATGGGCCCAATGACATCCAAACCCCACATACAAAATGACCATGTTGCAGAAAGAAGATTCAGAAAATTGGGAGGCACGTTTATGTTGTCAACGTATATCTAGCACTTGTGGCATTTTTGCACATGATTTAATAATCATGCTCCATTGTCAACTAGAAATGTCATGCACATGATGATAGAGTTGCTAGTGTATCTACGAGTTGATTATCCTCCCTTGGGATTTGATAAAAATCTACTCGCTCGTACTGATCAACCAACCTTTGAAGATGATCTACATAAGAAATCAACTTGTCATCACGAGTTTCTCATTATCCTATCATTTGATGGACACCTAAAGCTGAATCTCCGAATACTTTTACAGATTCGACATTTGAATCCATAGATGCTCTTGAACCTAATGCACATGCTTAAAATTCGGCTTTATTATTCATACAACCGAAACATAGCCTAATAGTGATAGGGATGAAATTGTATTCAGGGGAGATAAGTCCACGTGCATTCGAGGCTCCATCAAACACCAAGGTCCATCTTTCTTCTTCTATTTCTGTATCCAGGGATATTGTCATTATAACTTAATCGGCAAGGATGTTTTCCTTTATAGCTTTCTGGTGACAAATACAATGTCATACTCATATAACAACACTTTCCACTGAGCAACTTTTCTTGTCAAAATAAGTTTTCAAAGATATACTTGATTGTATCCAATTTAGATACAAACAAAAAGTATGGCTAAACATATACTGCCTAGGACAACATGTAGCCCAAGCTAAAGCACAACATGTACGCTCTAACATAAAGTATTTTTCCTTATAGCATGTAAATTTCTTTCTCAAATAGTAAATGATATGCTCCATCTTTCCATAATAATCATGTTTCCCTAAGACGCAATCCATGGATTCAATCATCACCGTCAAACACATGATCAGGGGTCATTATGGCACAGGAGGCATCAATGTTGAGGCATTCGTAAGATAATCCTTAATTTTATAAAATGTTGCTTCGCAGTTATCACTCCTTCTAACTGGGTGATTTTACTTCAATAATTTGAAGATAGGTTGCAAGTTGAAGTTAATTGAAAGATGAATCAAGATATATAATTCAGTCTACCGAGGAATCCATTGACTTCATTCTTAGTTCGAGGAATGGGCATTTTGGCAATAGCTTTGATATTTTCTTGATCCACCTCGACACCTTTCTGATTGAAAATGAATCCTAGGTCTCAACCAGATTTTACTCCAAAACTGGAATTTGTAGGATTCAACTTGAGTTGGAATTTCCTCAACCTTTCAAATATATTTCGAAGATTTTGGAAATGCTTTTTTTAGGCTTGCATATAATATAGTCAACATATATTTTAACCTCTTTATACATCATGTCATAAAAAAGAGCTACAATGGCTCTATGGTAGCTACCCATAGTATTCTTTAACCTGAGAGGCATCACTTGATAGCAGAAAGTAGTGTTGGTGCAGCGGAAGCGATCGTTGCGTAGCGCTGGCCAAAAGCAATCAAATAAAGGCATAGAATAAATATAAGAGAAGAAACAAGAGAATTTGTCCGTAGGAGCGTTGAGCGGCTACCAAACTATTATTAGAGAATAAAGATTACAAATCCTAGCACACTCATGAGCCCACCTGCCCATGGTGTGTTTCTATTTAGTGCTTATATTTGGTGCATATTATAACAAGGGACCTGAGTCCAATATATAACATTGGTTACTCTATTCTATTCCAATACTAGACAATACGGGACTAATACAATAACATATTTCAAGCATTGCCAACAAAAAGTTCCCCACTGGGTGATGAAGGTAGTCTTACCTTGAGTTATTTTAATCTGGTGATATCTTTTGTACCCATCCATGAATGAAAACAAGGCATGATCAGTCATATGTTATCCACCAAATCATCTATATAAGGTACAAGAAAATCATCTTTAGGTATGGCCTTGTTAAGAGCCCTATCATCAACACCTTCCCTTTTCTTTAATATTACAACTATATTGCCGATATAGTTAGGATATGTAGACTTCGTCATAAATTCGACTTCCAACCATTCATCTACCCCCCTATCTCTTAGAGAAATATTGGGCTTCATCCTTCACAACTTTTGTTTAATCGGCCTAGAATCCGGTTTTAGTGGAAGTTTGTGTTCCACTAAATTTTAGTCCATTCCCTGCATATATCCCCACATTCATGCAGAACTTGGACCAACTTTTTTATTTCATCATTATTCATGATTGTACCTACCCTGATCTCCTTCTTATCTTCCCATGAACCCAGATATCCTTGCTTAATTAATCTCAGTAATTCTGGATAAGCCTCCCATTCCTCATCACTACCTTCCTCTTCATCTTGATTAATAGGTTGCTAGGAGCTAAGAAAGTGGTTATTAATATTGACATTATTTTTCAGATTCGTTTTTAGAACTGTTTTATGGTTATTGGTTGTATTAGTCTTATTCGTAGAAATTTTGTGGCAAACGAAAATAAATAAAGAAGTAGCACAAATTATGAATTAAAGTGAAAATGCATTTTATTGATGAAAATTTATTCTGGTGAAAATAACATACCCTTATAAACAAGAAACAAAATACCTAGTGCCAAACAACTTGTTTAAACATAAACATTATTACTTCAAACGCAAATCTACATGAGCAGCATCTTCTTTGGTCCAGTTATTTAGTACTATTCCAAGAGGGAATTGGTACATGAAACTAAGTCATCCTCTAGTCCATCTTTACTCATTATTGCAATCATATTGTTCTGGATGAAGCCTTCACATATGAAATCCTGGCTGGTACGAGTAATGAGAATCACTCAGCCCTCATATTTTAGTTGTCCCAAATTGCTAGCCTCTTCTCCTCTACAACCTTAGCTATGTCAACTCTTCTAGGCTTATACCTCAAGCCATACTGATCCATGTTAACATGGGGGACCACTATGCTCTCCACACCTTACATGTATTTTCCTAAGCCTTCCCATATGGGAATCCTCCCCTAACCATGACCTTTTCCATCATGTAAGATGTAGTAGAGGCTCAAGGACAAAATATTGGCGATGCATTCCTTACAAATGTTGCATTTGATATTTCTAAAGCTTGTAAAGATGTCTCCAATGTTCATTTCGTAGCTTCTATGTATGGGGCGTTAGTAGGTTGGAATACAATAACATCTTCTTCCCCCATGATCGTCAACAACCTACCATCAAGAACAAATTTCACCTTTTAGTGCAATGAGGAGGGCACTGCGCTGACCGCTGACCGAATATATCCACGACCTTCCCAACAAATATTTGAATGATTACTTAATATCCATGACTTCAAAAGGGACGTGTAAGAAGCATTGTCCTATTTTCACAGAGTAATTCGATCTTGCCCATCATCTTCCATTTGGATTCATCAAAGGCTTTAACAATCATTATATTGGGCCTCATGAAGGAATCATCCATCAGTAACTTGGACAAGGTCCTCTTAGTCATAATATTTAGTGAGGAATCATTGTCCAACAACACCCTTCTGATCACAAAATCTTTGCACATAATGGAGATATGGATAGGACGAGTAAGCATCATTCCCTCATCGGGAATTTCCTGACCACTTAAAGAAATGAGATTGTCGACCATGATGTTGTTAACCATCCCTCCTAACTTGTTGGTAGTTATATCATTGTCAATATGAGCCTAGTTGAGTACTTCCAACAAAATATTTATGTCAGCTTCTAAGTTCGTTAGTAATGATAATAGTGATAACTTTGCCAAAGTGCGGCTCAACTGATCAACCACCTGGTATTCACTTTGCTTGATGAATATGAGGAACTCACACACTTCATTCTCAGTAACACAAACTTCCAGACAATGATGAATCTTCTCAATCATGAGAAAATGAGAATCAACCAATTTCTGTAGCAAAGTTTTGAACTCAAAACACATCTATAGAGTGTGACTATTCGTGTAACATACAAACTTCCTCCTCGTAACTATCCCTATTTACCAATTTGATTAAGTCTTTCTTGCACATCTTATTGAAGATGACCTTCATTGGCATCTTAATATCTTCAACATTTTCAACTATGAATCTTACATCAGATTTCCCTAGGGAGTTCACTCCTTGATTCCCATGGCTGGTAATGGATTGCTCGTCACATTGGGAGCAACTTGTTTACTACTTCTGAATGATAAGCACAACTAACATTAGGGTCATACCAGGTAGTAGTGGTGTTTGGGACTCTTCCAGGAACATGGGATAAAATACCTTGCCCAAGGAGAAAGGTAAACAGTTTGGTGTGAGTCATAAGGATAGGATCAAATACTATTCGTTCCTGGTTTTGTCTAGGTTGGTTAAACTTTTGGTTATATGATTTGTAGGGGCGCTGTTGCTGTTGGTAATTTTTGGTGGAACTTGGTGAGTGAGGTTGGTATTGGTTGGTTAATGGCTGGTTATATTGTGGAGTTATGTTGTATTGAGTGGGTGGGCGGTTATAGTTGATTTGGGCTACAGGTTGATAAGAGGTTTGGAATGGTGCTTGGTATATGGGTTGATACTTGGGTGGTGCATATGAGTTAATGGTGTGAGGTTTGTATCCTTGCTCCAGGTTCTTTTTAGGTTCATTGGCTACAATATTGGCCTCATTTTCTTTTTTTTCTTGAAGAACTCGGGCATTTTCCCCTTTTTTTCCTTGTTACGCGACAATATTCCCACTCTTCATATTATGTTCTATCATATCTCTCGCTCGGATGATGGAATTTAAATTTAATGAATGGATTCCAATAATATGATTGAAGAACGAATTCTGAAGGTGTTGATAAAAAATAGTGACCTGTTCATCCTCCTCTAGAGGAGGTAGGCCACCCCTCTCCACTTTTGTGCATATTCCTTGAGTGACTCATATGGTCCATTTGTCATGTTGTCTAACTGGTTCGATCAGACATAGAGTCTTCATTCAATTTAATACTATTTGATAAAGGCGTTGGAGAGATTTAGAAATTTTTGATATTCTTGCTCTCTAGGAATTTATACCATGAAGTGGAAATTCCTACAAGACTATTTTGAAACAATGAATTAGCATCTTGTGATCATGATAGTATGTAGACATCTTCTACACATACATATGTAGATGACTTTTTAGACATGTGGTTTTATCGTACTTTTCAGATTCACATGTTTTGAACTTGGGGAGAAGTACTACGTCAGGAACCAAATTGTAATATATTGTGATCTACTTCAAGTTCATATAACATTTGAGTTTTTTATTTTCTCTCTTCAACTTCTTTATATTTATTTTTTTCATGATTTTTTATTTTTTTATTATTTAATAGTCACAGACAACCCACTAACCGGTTTTAAATCGGGCATGAGAAAATTTCAATTAGCTTGTTTTTACTTTTAATTTGCAGGAATTGTGTGATTGCATGCTAAATAGGTTTGCCTACTGTTTTGTTATTACTAGCTCTATTCCAAGACTACATGAAGGACAACATCTCCATCAGTTTTGGACTTTGATCATGACTAAGATTGGCAACAATCATCTTGTGGTTGTTGTCAACGTAACAAACGACTTCAGATCAAAAGAAGGAAAAAAGATAAATGGGAAAGAAAACATGACCTTTTTTGTTTTAAAAGATATTTTTTATTTAAAAATTAAATTATTTAATAATGGATTTTGGTTTTATTCTCTCTAAAGTTTGATGCTTTTTATTTAAGCCCTAGCTGATATTGCTTATGTTAAGTCATGTTTGCATTTTCATTCAAACTAGGCATCAATGATAAAAAATCAAGTACAAAAAGAAACTTACCGAGTGAAATTAAAACAATGCATGGACAAATTTCAAAATAACCAATATTTACATAAATAAAAAATGTAATTGAAGACCTAGTCTTGAAGACTTGGGCTTATTCGGCTGTGGTTGGTAGAAAAGCCTTCATTGTCAAAGCGAAGCTGGAGAATTTAAAAGGAGCTCTCAAGGTTTGGAACAAGGAGACTTTTGGTCCCATTGATTAAAAATCGGGAGTCTTAGTTAAGGATATCCAATCCTTAGACCTTATTGGTGAATCAACAGATTTGGATGATATCCAAATTGCTGATAGGAAAGTGATAAGTGCCAAATATACCTAAAATTCATACACTTTTATGACACTTATCTTAAGCATAATTGAGAAAAACCAATTTAAAATAATATTTTTTGTATAAAATATCACATTTTAGTATATTTGTGTTTGTATTTCCTTTTTATGTATTTTGTAGGAATTAAAATGAAGAAAAGAAGAAAAAAGATTCATGGTCAATAAAGCAAAAAAGTCAAAAAACCAAGGTGCTCAACCAGGCAGCTGAGCATGGAACAAGCCCCGCTGAGCTGACCTGGACACCAGCCTGACCTGGACCAAATTGCTCAACCAGGCAACTGAGCGAACCGGCTTAGCCGCTCAGCCTAGCACCAGACTAGACCTGACACGGTCAGAAATCTACTTGATACGGTCAGACATGAGGTTGGCACAAGACCAAGCTTCTGAACAAGCTGCTCAGCGGTCCAACCAAGCAGCTCAGTGGAGAACCAGACTCCTGACCAGATCGGCAAGCACCAGGCCACGTCCCATTCAACACGGTCAGAAGCTGTTGAACAAGCACCTTAGCGGTGAAGCAGGTGCGCTGAGCGGTGTGCATCAGACTTGACTTAACCATCAAGCAAACCATGAAGTCATCCATGACCTCACCTCAAGTAGTCTACCATAGGCTTTTCAGAAGTAGCTCACAATAGCTAGTCTCATAGCCCACAACTAGCTTTGTTGAGTCATGCGCAAGGAGGTGACTAAGCTACTTGGTCAAGGGACCAAACCCATGCTGAATGGTTTAGTCAGCTGCTTAGTGGTCCAGCTAAGCAGCTCAACGGTCTGGCATTGATGCCTATAACTAGGAGACCATTTCCTTTGAGCAAAGAGAATCATAACACACCAAAAAAGATCAAACACACTTGAAAGAAGGAAATCTCTCACGAGGAACCTCTCTTTGAAGTTCTTTCTTCATTTCTTAGTTTAGAGTTTTTATTTCAAGTAAGTTTTGTAATTTTTAGTTTAGAATTCAAGAGGAGAAAAGGAGAAGGCAAATGAG
>NW_017724130.1:0-2549 GCF_001865875.1 Lupinus angustifolius | reverse complement strand
TATACTATACTACAATTGAATCTTGAAAGAGGTGTAAAATTGTAAAATAGTAAAGTGTTATCAATAAATTTATTTGTTGAAAACACCTTTTAATATACAAAAGTGATGAAGCTAACTTACTAACCTTTATTTATTGTTATTTAATTTTTTCATTTTATTTATTCTTTAATACCAACATTCCTTAAGGAAAAAGTTGGATTTGTTAATAAAATGAACCTGAAAGGGAGTAAATAAATAAAAGGTCACTTAAATTTATTATTCTTTTGTTCTTTAATTATTTATTTGTATCTAACAACTAATTATTCATCACCTTTATATATTAGAATACCATTAAATCGATGTTGAAATTTATTCCACAAAATCGAGATGATATTCAAAGGTACTTAATAATTATGTAATAAGTAATTGCTTCGATACCAATGTACCATCATTAAAATTTATTCTAACAAAGCCGAGATGGGGTAAAGAAGAATGACTTATTTACATTGATTATTAGAAGTAAGTTGTAACTGAAATATTCTTGAAACCATTAGAAGTAAGTTGTAACTGGAATATTCTTGAAACCATTATACCGGCGTTAGAATTTATTCTAACAAAGCCGAGATGGCGAACAAAGAATAAAACCGAGTTCTCTTACTTAATAAAAAAAAAAGAACATAACGAAAATGAGAGTATTAATCTTTCAACAAATTGACACTATTGTTAGGATGATTTGTTGAGAGGAAAAAACTCCCAACAAAATACACCGAGATACGCTTTCAACAAATTGGCGCCGCTGCCGGGGAATTGCTTTAATAATAGAACATTTCATATTTATATGTCATTTATCAAATAATTGTGCATAACATTTTCTTTCTCTTTTGTATAAATTTATTTTTCCTTTTGTACATCTTTATTTTTATCTTTTGTACATTTAAAAAGATAAAAAATAAAAAAAAAATAAATAAATAAAGTGAATTAGTGGAGTGAAAACCCACTAGTTAAGAAACTTTTTATTGTTGTTATAAAATTTTTAGAAGATATGTAGGTACCCCTCATCAACTTTTTCAAAAGAACAACATAAAAGGGATTGAAATAAACAAGGATCAGTGGCTGGGCTTTTTCTTCAAGAAGGAAAGTCACTTGAATCCTTAAAGGTTAAGTATTCACCATGTAATTTTTGATGATAAAACTTTATCTTGTGATACTTTAACCAAACATCTCCATCAACATGCCTTAGTAAATGATTTTGAAATTGTCAAATTAATTTTTAAAAATCTAAGAGCATGCTTGTTACATTTGTGCCAAAAATGAATTTTTCGAAACTTGAGAATTCCTTTAAAAAAATAAATTTATGAAATTCTGAATGAATTTATTTATGGATGTTTGATGTGATAAAATGTGTTTTGAAGTTCCATAAATTCTGTTTGGACTTCCATTTTATCACTTGGATTTGAACTATGATTGAAATTTTTTTCTAAACATCAATTTTCATGAAAAAACATGCTATTTGATTGGAATTCTCTCAATCAAATTTAATTCATGAACTTAGTGTCTTAGGAAATTATAAATTCATGTGAATTGTTAGACTAGCCTCAAATCAAAATATTGCAAGTTCGAAATGATTTACAGGAAAACAAGTCCAAACAAATAGACAAAATTGAGGAGTTGATGGCGCCACTATCTAGGAGAGGATAGTGAAAACAAGGAGAATGAAATTTTATGTTCTCCTAAAAATGGTGGTTAATTTTAATTTTCTTTTTCATTCTTTCAAAATATTATACAAACTTCCTAAAAATATTTTTTTGACTTGAGGACACGTCAAGTACTTAAGTTGGGGGGAGTGTGTATAACATTTTGAAAGAATGAAATTTTGCTGTATTTTAAAATTTTCTGTTGTTTCTGCTGTATTTTTCTTAGTGTGCTTACTTGTTAAATTTTTTTTAGTGTGTTTATTTTTTCTTTTTGAAGATTTATTTAAAAAGTGAATTTGTTGAAACTCAACAAAGTAAATAAACACAAACTTGGCTTAAATATTATTCAAGATGAATGACTTTGTAAATTACAAGCTTTGATGAGCAACATGAGATGAAAAATTGAAAATTTTGTGAATAATTCATAATGTTATAACCTGGATAAAATGCAAACTTTTTGGAAAATGATTTATTATGACCTTGTGAATTTGTTTAAAAATCCAAGAGATGTACATAAACCAGCCTTGTGATGGAGTGCAAGCCAAACACAATAATTATGTGAGCTTAGTGAGAAACTTTTTGGTTTTGCACAATTGATTTTGTTTGAATCTGTTTTTATTTGGTTACACACAATTTGATAGGATATGATCAAGGCAAGTTCTTTCAATTATAATGAGCCACTTGACCAAAAATGACCAACCAAAAAAAGGAATATCCTTTGTTAACCCCTTTGAGCCTTAAAATAAAATTTTATTTTCAAAATCAACCCTTGAGCCTAATATGGAAAAACAAAAATAATCTCCAATAGTTTTCTAAGTAAAAAGAGAGAATTTTTCAAATTGAATGTTGATGGAAGAAATTAAGTTGGGGGGAATG
>NW_017724129.1:0-1042 GCF_001865875.1 Lupinus angustifolius | reverse complement strand
TATCTTAAGCATAATTGAGAAAATCCAACTTAAAATAATACTTTTTGTATAAAATATCGCAATTTAGTATATTTGTGTTTGTATTTCCTTTTTATGTATTTTGTAGGAATTAAAATGAAAAAAAGAAGAAAAACGATTCATGGTCAATAAAGCAAAAAAGTCAAAAAACCAAGGTGCTCAATCAGGCAGCTGAGCATGGAACAAGCCCAGCTGAGCTGACCTGGACACCAGCTTGACCTGGACACCAGCCTGACCTGGACCAAACTGCTCAACCAGGCAGCTGAGCGGACCTACTTAGCCGCTCAACCTAGCACCAGACTAGACTTGACACGGTTAGAAATGTGCTTGATACGGTCAGACACGAGCTTGGCACAAGACCAAGCTGCTGAACAAGCTGCTCAGCGATCCAACCAAGCTACTCAGCGGAGAACCAGAATTCTGGCCAGATCAGTGGACACGTCCCAGTCAACACGGTCAGAAGCTGTTGAACAAGCAGCTTAGCGGTGAAGTAGGTGCGTTAAGCGGTGTGCATCAGACTTGACTTAACCATCAAGCAAACCATGAAATCATCCATGACCTCACCTCAAGTAGCCCACCATAGGCTTTTCAGAAGTAGCTCACAATAGCTAGTCTCATAGCCCACAACTAGCTTTGATGAGTCATGCACAAGGAGGTGACTAAGCCACTTGGTCAAGAGACCAAACCCATGTTGAATGGTTTGGTCAGCTGCTTAGTGGTCCAGCTAAGCAGCTCAGCGGTCTGGCATTGATGCCTATAACTAGGAGACCATTTCCTTCGAGCAAAGAGAATCATAACACACCAAAAAAGATCAAACACACTTGAAAGAAGGAAATCTCTCACGAGGAACCTCTCTTTGAAGTTCTTTCTTCATTTCTTAGTTTAGAGTTTTTATTTCAAGTAAGTTTTGTAATTTTTCGTTTAGAATTCAAGAGGAGAAAAGGAGAAGGCAAATGAGATGCAAAAATCAATTTTGTACTCTCATTTGGAACTCAAAAGCATCCAATCCTTGGATGGATAGCTC
>NW_017724128.1:0-6297 GCF_001865875.1 Lupinus angustifolius | reverse complement strand
ATTATTTGTTTGAGAAGTACTTAATGCTCTTTTTAGATTGATCACCTAAAAAATGATTTCAAGTCAATAAAATTACTTGTCTCAAACCCTTAACAAATAAACTAAGGAGTAGTTGTACTACTTAGTTCATTTGTCAAGTTAAGCATGCTTTTCTTAAGATTTTACATTCATCACTCATTCAATATTAGAATGGCCAATGGTTAGGGTGTGACAACCTAATCTCTTTTATGGCCGTAGTATTGTTTAAGTGATGAATATAAGTGTTCATCATTCTACTATTTTAGGATATACACTAAAAGAAGGATTTTAGACCTTGGTGTTTGGGGTTAACCAAAGTAAAACATAAGAACTTGTCTAAGTAGTTCAAACTCAAAAGAAGATGAGAAATATATTTTCCTTATTAAAAAAGATCCTCAAGAATTTGTGAATATTTAGTTTATTTTTCTTGTTGATTTATTTATGATAATCAATGAGACAGTCCATTCATCAAATAAGGTCAATGATGGTTGTTTGATGCTCAAAGTTGATTTTCAGAAGGCATATGACTCAGTTGATTTAAATTTCCTTGAATATATGTTGTTCAGGTTAGGTTTCTCTGACAAGTGGCGTATGTGGATAAATGGTTACATATCGTCTACTTCTATGTCTGTCCTTATTAGTGGCTATCCCACAGACCAATTCTCAGTCTCAAAAGGTCTTAGACAAGACGATCCTATGTCCCTTTTTCTCTTTCTCATGGTTGTAGAAGGTTTTCCTAGGTTGATGCAAAATGCTAAAAGTTTGGGACTCTTTGAGGGTTATAAAGTTGGTAGACTTGGAGTGGAAGTGTGTGACCTTCAATTTGTTGCTAATACAATTTTAGTTTGTAAGCGAACATATTCAAACCTTTGGTGTATTAAGACAATATTAAGATGTTTTGAGCTAGCCTTGGGCTTGTGGGTGAATGCTCATAAGAGTCTCTTGTTTGCAATAGGGGTTCCTGATTCCTTCATTTCAGAAGTGGCAGATTTCTTAGCTTGTAAGATTGATTCCATTCCTTTTCTTTACTTCGGGATTCCGGTTGGAGCTAATCCTAGATGATTGGCATCTTGGAGTGGTACTATTGATGAAGACAAGGAGTTAAATCGAAGCTTGAATATGTGGACATCACAACAAACAACATGTCAAAGACTCAAAGGTCAACATCATAGACTTAGGATTGTTTTATTATTCTAGTAGTCCTAAGATGTTTGCCTAGTGTTGAGTCTAGGTTAGGTAAACCCTAGATGAAAGTCTCTCAAAAGTCTAAAATGAAATTCATATAGATTGAGGCATTACATCTAAATATAAATATATGATAAGTAAGATTCATGCATTTGCATTAGGCATACATGGTTTTTGTGCATAAAAGAATCATCTATTTCAAAATCATGTGTTACATGTTCTTTCATCATATAGAATGTTTAAAAACCATTTTCATATATATTAATCAATTAACATAATTAATAATCGATTATATCTTGTTGAAATCTGTTAATCAATTAAGTATTGGTGTAATCGATTAAAACAAGTTACAGTAGCTAACCTCCTAGGATTTCTGGCTTATTAATCGATTAAAGAGATTGATAATCAATTAGAATTAACTTCAAAACTATTTTTCATTAGCATGTTATTCGATTAAGTATGTTCATAATTGATTAACATCATTTAAAATTAGTTTGATATAAAAACTGTTATTTTAACTCATGTGCATAATTCACAAACTTTCATTTTTACATTAAGAGAAAAAGAAAACCCAAGATTCTCTAAGATGAATTTTCAAAGCATATAGCTTATCTTTGGAAGATTTATTGCATAATTTTCTAAGAGAGAAATGCGAGAGAAAATAGAAAAATTCTTTTCATAGTGCTATCATTTTTTCATTCATTCGAAAAACTCTGCATAAACTTCACATTTAGTTTACGGCTATTGTGAGATTTCTGTACAGGGTTGTAGAGTCGATTTCAGTGTTTTATCTGCACATTAAGTGTGCCAATAACTCGGCTAATTTTGTGAATCACAAGGATTGTTCTCATGGTGTGTTAGCATCATCACATTAGAGAATTAGTTGTCTTCACGGAGCAAGAAGTCTTGCATCGCGTGATACTTTGGTTGGGGCCAAATTCATGAACAGTGTGGTATCCTAGTAGGCATATAGAGTGGTCAAACCGAGCGTGTAGGCGCAACGGGTTCAAGAAGGGAGTTCTTGCAGTGTTTATTGGTAGAATGCTTATAATCAAACATATATTTCCAATAGTGAAGAAAAATCTCCCAAGATCAGAAGGGGAGGCCTGGATGTAGTTTGCAAGTGGACGCGCAAACGAACCAGGATAAAAATCCTTGAGCACTTTCTCTTTCCCTATCTTTTTTACGATTTCGTCTTTATTGATTTTTGTTTTAATTGTATTCTATGATTTGAGCTAAGTGTTAATAATCATAGTATAATCAAGAATCAGTTTAGGGGAGTAAAGACTTGTAATCATCACTATTTTCATTGCGAGAAAATTTGTTTTCCAAAGATATCAAGATTCAACATAATCGATTAAAGCTGAACATAATCGATTAATACAACTGCACATAATCGATTAACCCTGATAATAATCGATTAACTATAGCAGCTATTTGTTCTACGCATAAATCGGAAAAGCGAGATTAGTGATCTGCTACACCTATTCACCCCCTATGTGTGTTTTACCTTGCTAATACCCAACAAGTGGTATTAGAGCTAGTACGAAGTTGCTAGCTTGACTGCTTTATTCGTTGATCCTAGGGATTTTCGCTATAGGTTCCACTATCCCTTTCGGCGGTGATGGTGCATCCATCAACCACCCTCCGATATTCAATGGCGAGGGGTATGCCTATTGGAAAGTGCGTATGAGAATCTTTATTGAGGCAATCGACACAGAGATTTTGGAATCTGTTGTCAATGGGCCTTTTACTCCACTACACTTGGTGGATGGTGAGCATAGATAAACCTAAAGGCTTTTGGGCTAACGAAGAAAAACGAAAATTCTAGTACAACCTTAAGGCTGAACATCATAACATATGTTTTATCATATGACGAGTTCTTTAGGGTCTCACAGTGCCTTAATGCAAAAGAAATATGGGAAACTTTGCAAGTAACCCACGAAGGCACGAGCGACGTTAAGCGCGGAAGACTAAATGTGTTAACACATGAATATGAGTTATTTTGAATGTTTCAAAATGAATCGATAAGTGAAATGCAGAAAAGATTCACTGATATAGTTAATCATTTGGTTTTTTTAGATAAGAGTTTTTCTAAGAGTGAACTAACTAACAAAGTATTGTGTTGTCTTGACATAAAATGACAGGACAAAGTCACGGCAATCATGGAATCAAAAGATCTATATTCAATGCCTATAGAAACTCTTTTCGGCAAACTCAAAGACCATGAAATGGAGTTAGTGCGCTTAACCATGCATGAAGATATAGACAGAAAGAAAAAAGGAATCTCTCTCAAAGCTACAACGTCACAAGACCAAGAAGATAGATAAGACGAAGATTCTGATTATGATCTGGATGACGAAAACTTGACACTCCTAGTTCGTAAATTTGGTAAATTTCTCAATAAGAAAGGACGATTTAAGCAATTTCAGAAGAAAAAGGCGAAAGACTCAACTAGAAAGGGCAAGGTTCCCAAAGCCCGCCTAACTTGCCATGAGTGTGGCAAACCGGGACATATGCGCTACCAATGCCCGAGCTACCTCAAGAAAGTCTAGAATGATAAGAGCAATTCCCGAGAATTCAAGTCCAAGAAATCCTATATAGTTTGGGGCGTTCTGCTGGAGGAAAAAACATCTAGCACATCTGAAGAGGAGGAGTCCGCCAAGTTATGCTTAATGTCAAACACACAAGAAATTGGTAGCTCAAGTGATCAGGATGATACAATTGAGGTACAATATTCTGACACTTCTTCATGTTCTAAAGAGTCTCCTATATATGATGAGCTTTATAGTGCTTTTGTTGAGTTACATGAGGAGTTAAGGAAACTAGCTAAGGTAAATATAGATAGGAAAAGAGTCATCATGTTGCATGAAAATAAAATTATTAAAATGCAAGAAGAAATGAATGAACTAAAATTAGAAAATGAGACTCTAGACCATATTTACTCTTGTGCCTAATGTACTTGCTCTACTAAGTTAATTGAGACTCCTATATGTGAACCATGTGATGCTTTCAATGCTGAAATTTTTTATTTGAAAGAAAAATTAGCTAAGTTCACCTATAGTAGTCAAAACCTAAACAACTTACTTGTTGCATCTAGAAATGTAGGTAATCATGGAAGTCTAGGCTACAAACCTAAGAATAGAAGAAAACCATATAGAAAACAAGTAGAACACATGCATACTAGATATAATCATAATATGCCTACTTGCTTTTATTGTGGTACATATGATTATATATCTATATCTTGCTATATTCGAAAATATGGTGTGCCAAGTGACAAATATGTATAGGTGCAAAAAGAACTAGATTTTGGTTACTAACAAGAAGGGACCCAATATAACTTGGGTACCCAAACGAGTTAAGTAAATTGTTTTGTAGGTATGCCTTCGGACATAGGGACAACACTAGTATTTGGATGGTGGATGTTCGAGGCATATGATGAGAGATCGATCAAAGTTTCTTGATTTGTCACTCAAGGATAAAGTTAAGTAAATGAGCAGTAGGATATTCATTCATCAAACAAAAGTACAAGATGAACAAAAGCAAAGAAGCGAAAACACCCATGGTATCATCCTGGTATTCCAACAAGGATGATAAAGGTAAAGCTATAGAGGTAACAAAATATTGAGGCATAATTGGTTCATTGCTTTATCTAACTGTTAGTCGCCTTGATATCATGTTTAGTGTATATATGTTCGTGAGATACCAAGCTTCACCTAAGGAATCTCACCTTAGTGTTGTCAAACGTATTATGAAGTATCTTAAAGGAACATTGTCTATGAGATTATTTTATCCTAGAGGTGCATCATTGTCCTTGATATGATATTCGGACTCCAACTTCAAAGGATGTAAATTGGACCAAAAAAGTACTAGTGAAACTTGCCATTGTAACGCCCCGAAAAATACTTCTAAAAACATATTGCGGAAAAATGGGTAAAAATTTTTTGAATTGGTGGTATAAAATTATTTACTTTTCAAAACCTTCCTTTTCCGGGACATCACTTTAAGTAACTCAAATGCGGAAAATCAACTTGTCGTTATCGAAGGATAACTTAACCCGATTCACAATTTCCTGAATAACATAATGCATGTAATCGGTTAAGTCAGAATTAGTTCATACAAACTAAGTCAACAAGGCGGAAACTGCATCGCCACTAACACATACAAAAATAAAAAAGAAACACAGCCCCCAACAAAACCAAAAAGGGAACATCGACGAGCCCACAAGCTGACTCAGAAGATTCCAGGAATGCTGGACCCCTCACTCGGGTCCTCCTCCTCTTCTGAGTCGGACACGAGGTCGATCACCTCCATCGAACTCTCTACATTTACGAGTTCAATGACCTCGTCCTCCTCTTCCTCTTCTTCCACTTCGTTATGCCAAAACCCCGCGGCATAATTCGGAGGGGATGACATTCTCAAAACCTTGGTCTTCTTGCAGGGACCTCCTCCAAGAACCCGGCTCCTCGTGGCTCTACTGGATGACGAAGCACCCAAACAATCTGACCATGTCCTCCGACCGTGGAAGGAAACGGCGCCATCACTCCTGACTGGCGGGTACCGAATTCAATTCTCTGGAGACCTTAGCCCCCTTGGCGGCAAGGTGAAAGAAGTATCAATGTAGGCGTCGGGTTGAGGGATCATCATCGATGACCTGTTGCACACCATGTACAACAACAGACCGTAGGGGCTTGTGTAGGTATATCTGTGTCCATCACTATCCCATTGTCCCATCGGGGACATCATGAAGTGATAACCTCGGATGTGACTATTGTTGTTGGACATCTGCATAGCAAACATATACAAAACAAGAAACAATGTAGCAGAGAGAGTAAGACATCTAATGAACATAAATTCATTGACAGAGTTGACTTACTCAGAATATCACACTCAGACATAAAATATATTTTAACATATAATTCATCAGTTATCATAAACATCATGAAGTAATACATAACTTACCATTTATTTTCAACATTACCAATATATCAAATAATATAATCAACATTCTACTCATAATCATATCACATACATAAACGTAGGAATACACAATACTTGTAGTTCATAGGTGGGAATTCACTTCCACAATGA
>NW_017724127.1:0-284 GCF_001865875.1 Lupinus angustifolius | reverse complement strand
CATAATTAAAAATTTAAGAAAGACATGTCCATTATGTGAACATTTAAAACATTGAATGATTAAACATATATGTAAGCCATTTGTTAGATGATACCAATTGTTAGCATTTCGGATAGGCAATTTTTATTTTAAAGCTTATTTCAATCATTTAATTATAATGCATAGTTAAGACATGTTCAAGATTCATGCAAAAACACATTCTATTTGACATAATTAACAAGGTTCAATATATTTACCTTGCTTACCTTTTGGAGATAGGTCAAGATTACCACTTGTTAGGTGAT
>NW_017724126.1:0-317 GCF_001865875.1 Lupinus angustifolius | reverse complement strand
AGAATTATCAGAGTATTAACAGTATAGCAAATATACAGAATATAGCAATTAATTCTACTGTACAAGTTAACCGATTAAATGCAATAAAGAGAGAGAGAGAGAGAGAAAAATCCTGCAACACGATTTTTATCCTGGTTCGTTTGCTTGTCCACCGCAAACTAAATCCAGGCCTCCTGGCTGATTTGGGAGATTGCCTTCACTATAATTGAAAAAAAGTTTTACAAGCACTTCTTCCAATTACAACACTTAGACATTCACTTGAACCCAAAGAACCTTATTCTATGGTTTGACTCCCTTCCTACCGACAAAGAAAACCT
>NW_017724125.1:0-49449 GCF_001865875.1 Lupinus angustifolius | reverse complement strand
GCATGTTGATTTGTTGGTGATCTTCAAGCTCTTATTAGCACAAGTTGTCCTCATCAAAACCATGACATATAAAGAGAGCTTTCCAAAGTGTTCCTCTTGACATGCACACTTTCAAATTGGTCCACTTGTAAGGGTGAAGACAAACTCTATTGTGGACTTTCTATCATCCAAGTCTCCTACATAGTCCGAATCAATATAACCAACAACTGAAGGCTTACTTTGTTGACTGCCAAACATGATACTGAGACTTGTAGTCCCCTTCAAATATCTAAATATCTCTTTGACTGCTCCCCGATGTTGCTTCCATGATTTAGATATGTGCTTGTGTACTTTACTAATTGCTTATGCCAAGTCCACTCTAGTACAAATCATAGTCTACATCAACCAACCCACTACACTAGCATATGGAACTTTTGACATGTACTTCTTCTCTTCACCTGTCTTTGGACACTAATATAGGGAAAGCTTGAATTGATTTTCTAATGAAATGCTCACTACTTTAGCATTGCTCATATCAAATCACTCTAAGCTCCTTTCAATGTAGCTTTGTTGGGAGAACCATAGTTTTCTAGCTCCCATATCCCTGTGAATCTCTATCAAAGAATCTTCTTAGCAGCCCCTAAATCTTTCATGTCAAACTCCTTACCTACATGACTTTCAACTCATTGATGTAAGTTCAAGATGCCAACTAGGGGGGTGAATTAGTTGTTGGGAGAATATGGCTTATTTTTCTGCTATGTTATCAAAGTGTAGATGCAGTGGATTATTTAAGCAGAATTTAACCAAGTAAAGAAAAACTAAGTGACAAGAATAAGTGGAAGAAGAGTACACAAAGAGTTTTAATACTGGTTCACCTACTTGTCCACCGAAGGTTACATCTAGTACTCTTGCCATACAAAAGATTTTACTACTAGATAATTTGAGTTGTAATTACAATTTCTCTTCCCAATATTTTTGTACCTTACACACTCACAACTTATCTACCCTTGAAAGTTCTTTTTTCAAGTGAACTATTTTCTTCTTCTCAACACACCCTTGTGTTGAAAATTTTACAACCAAGATGAAGAATATCACAATGGTAGGATTGCCTTTACAAGTTTTGACAATTCTATAACTTGCAATCCTTGATCTCACAATATAAATACTTAGTATACAATGCTCTTAATATTTTGAAAGTTTAGAACAATTGGCACTTTAACAAGCAACTTCAAAAAATATGAAAGTTTAGAAACAAAAGTTGCTTAAGAAAAATGTGTAGAAAATTGTTTACTAAGTGACTAAAAGTTTTATGTGATTGTAAGCAATTATTTATTTCGTGTGTTATGGTGTGTGTTGAATTTGATGTCTCAATTCCTTTAAATAGGCTTCCAATCAGCCATGATAAACTTCCATGAAGAGGAGACACAATTGGAATGAAACATATTCACTTTGGATGAAAGTTGCTCATTTAAAATTGAAAATTTGGTTTCAACTGTTCTATGTAATCGATGGCCACGAAGTGGTAATTGATTACTCAAATTTTCTATATAAGGTGGTAATCGATTAATATAATGAATTAATCGGTAACATCAGTCAGTGTTACTTTGTAATTGTTTTGTCAATCAGGTAACCTGTTACGCAGTTCTAGTAACTTGTTACTAACTGCCACACAGTTCAAGTAACTTATTACCTAGTTCTGGTAACCTGTTAGCTAGGTCAAGTAGCTCATTACTTAGGAATTTGAATTTGCATTTTTGACATATCTAATTCTTTTAAAAATGATTTTCATTCTTTGATTAATTGAGCATTGCTACTAAATATTAAAGTGAGTGTAAGGATAGAAGTACCTATTTGAAGATTTAATCTATAATTCTCTTGAAGCTTGAATCTTCTATGTCTTCATGGTCTTCTTACTTTTCTTCTTTATGTGATCTTTGTGTCTTCATCAAAACCTCGCCAAGGGCAAGAGCACGATCTTCTTTATAATCTCCCTCTTTTGATGATGACAAAACAATATCTTTTGAAAATGGAGATCTTGAATTTTTTTGAGGTTCAGCATATGTAGATGATATAACTTTGTTGAAAGTTATAATATGCTCCCTTATCTTGTATACTACCCCCTTTGTTTTATTTTATGTGCCTGAAATGATTTGACACAAATGTACAACTCCAACCTTTCTTCCCTTTTGACTTCGTCAAACAGAAGAAAAACTAGTTTTGTCTAGAACAACACACACACACACACACGCACACGCACACGCACACGCACACACACACACACGCACACGCACACGCACACGCACACAGACACATAGAAAAGCATAACAAGATATGTTGAATTATTTATATGCCAAAGTCATAATTTTGAATAATAGTATGAATTTTGAATAATATCAAATGTTTAGAAAGTTATATATCATGTCATAGCATAACATTTGAAATTGCAGTTAAGAAACATAATTCATACATCACAAATAGTTTAACAACAAGATGTTCTAAAGTAATATCCGAAAGCATGAATAAAAACAACAATAACAACAACGACATCAAATACATAAGTAAAATCCTAGAATGCTACCCCTGATGATCTGTATCAGCTTTTTGATAGTCCAAGTCCATATAGTCCAACTGATTTGATAAGCGTTTAAACTCTTCTTGAACTTGATGATTCACTGTATCGATAACATCCATATGTGTAGGGATGTAGCCCTTAAGCGAGAACAACTCGTCCATTATCATTTGGTTGGTAGGAATGGATTCAGAAGAAGATGATTCAATAAGAAATGAGGGATGAGTAGGAGGGTCAACAAAAGGATTTTCTTGATGTGCATTTTATTGATCATCATGATGCGTGTAGATCATGTCATTGGTATCTCAAAAGAAACCCATTTGTTGGATTATATCCACATCAATCTTACCGCAAACATCAAGTTTAATTTTAGATTTTCCATCAAAAGAAACACCAGAATATCCAAGAATGGTAGTTATGAGATTAGCGTATGTACTCACTTCTAAAGATCCAGATTTGTCTCATTATCATCAATGTCCAATTCATTGGAACATTGTGTTTCATAACATACATCAATTTTAGTTCCATATTATTTACTTGTGAGTGGTTTGAAAGCTTTGGAACTATGATGTAGTTTAACATGTAATGGATCAAACAGTCCTCTAAGTTAAGTTACCGACAGATAAAATATTTTGGTTTCACACAGAGTAACTGAAAGACCTTTGCTTACACATTTCAATTTCTCGTTTGGAGTATCTACACATAGAGTAGTACAAATTTATTTTGTTGTATCCTTTTAGGTCGCATTGAATGCCAGCCACGACTATTGTTCCTATGTATGGTATGTTACCGCAAAGTGAACTCATAGTTTTGAAGTCTATGCCAATCTCTTTTCCTTTGACATATGAAAATATTTTATTTTTCTTAAAACTCATATTCCAGTAAAATACCCGTACAAGTTCCAAATAGTATGAAAAATGCATTTTGCAAAATTCAGAGAGTTTTTGTTGGTCAAAAAGGGTTGGGAAAATGAAATTGTTATCCTCAAAGGAACCTAACATACCATACTTTAGATGAAAAATGGGTCGTTGCATGAAGTGTTCCTTGAAGGTTTTGTGTTGATCTTTGTTTGCCAAAAGACGTGATAAATCCAATATGTTGACTTCATTTGGGTTTTGTTGTCTTCCTTGAGTCACATTGGTTCTTTGCTTCTTTTTTCTAGAGGATGAGGCCATGTTATTGAGTTTTGAAAAACTTAGGTTTTGAAGATAGGAGATTTAGGGGTTTTTGATTTAGAACTCTAAATACAAAAATGATAGTAGGAACGTGTTTAGGAGTAAAAATGTAGTATGAAACGCCACAAGAATCAATCAAAACGTTTGAGAAGAGAGGTTTTTTGAAGTTGTGGGAGGTTACCACAGTTGGAAGGAGTGAAAATGAAGAAGATGTAGTTGAAAAATCCAATTTTTGCCTTAAATAGTATAAAGTGTAACCGATTACCACGATTGAGTAATCATCACTCAAACTCACTGTTTGGTCAATTAATCGATTAATTCATCCTATAACGATTATATTGGCTGAATTTTTAATAATTTCTGCCACTGATGCCTTGTAATCGATTACCCTTCCATGTTAACAGAATACATACCCCAAAATAATAAAATTTAAGCAATAAAAAGCATATTTGAAGTACAAGTAAGCATAAAATACATATAATGAAACACATATAATGTATATATCAACATGTTAAGATATGTATGCTTCATCAAGTATGCCTAGTTCTCGTCTAAGTTTATAGAAAGGTTCTTTAGCCAAAGGTTTAGTAAATTTATCAACTAGTTATTCATGTGTATCAACGAATTCTAAGAGGACATCTTTCTTTTGGACATGGTCCCTAAGAAAATGGTGCCTTATATCAATATGTTTAGACCGAGAATGCATAATCAGATTCTTTGTGAGATGTATAACACTAGTATTATCACATCGTAGGGGAATGCATTCTAGTTCTAACCTGTAATCTCGCAATTGTTGCTTGAGCCATAATATTTGGGCACAACAACTTCTTGCAACTATGTATTCTGCCTCAATGGTACTTAGAATGACAGAGGCTTATTTCTTACAGGACCAAGAAACTAGGGCATTTCCAAGGATATGACAAGTACCACTTGTACTTTTTCTCTCATATTTGCATCCAAAAAAGTCTAAATCCGAATATCCCACCAAATTACATATACTTCCTTTAGGATACCATAGTCCTATATCAAGTATGCCTTTATGATATTTTAATATCCTTTTCACAGCAGTAAGATGTGCCTCTTTAATATTTGATTGATAATGTACACACATATAGACAATAAACATAATATCAAGTCTACTTGCGGTAACGTAAATAAGGGAACCAATCATACCTCGATACTTAGAGATGTCAACGCATTTTCTAGTCACATCAGCATCAATGTATGTTCCAGAACCCATGTGAGTGAAAATTGGTTTGCAGTCGTTCATTTTAAAGTGTTTTAGCAAATCCCTACAATATTTAGACTAACAAACAAAGATGTCAACCTTGAGTTGTTTGATTTATAGTCCAAGGAAGTATTTCAACTTTTCCATAATGGACATCTCAAATTCCCCTTGCATTATCTTACCAAATTCACTACATAGAAGATTGTTAGTAGAACCGAAAATAACATCACCGACATAGATTTGGAGAAGTAAAGTATGATGATCTATTTTCTTAATAAATAAGGTAGTATCGAACTTTCCTTTAGTAAATCTTTTATCAGTTAAAAAGTTTGTTAGACGATCATACCATGCACGTAGAGCTTGATTTAAGCCATAAAGGCTTTCTTAAGTTTATAGGCTTGAGAGGGATGCTTGTAGTCCTCAAACCCAGGAGGTTGTTCAACATACACCTCTTCTTGTATATAACCATTCAGAAATGCACTCTTTATATCCATTTTATATAATTGAAAATCTAAAGAACATGCATAATTCTCTTCCAAGGATCGTCTACATGCATCATCATCAATCATGAATTTTTCTTCCAAGGTTGGATTAGTTTCATCAAAAGTCACATGAATAGATTCTTCCATGGCTATAGTTCTCTTATTGAAAGTTCGAAAAGCTTTGCTTGTAAGAGAGTAGCCAAGGAAAATTCCTTCATCGACTTTAGCGTCAAACTTTCCCAAATTTTCCTTACCGTTATTTAGCATATAACATTTGCAGTCGAACACATGCAAGTGAGAAATATTTGGTTTTCTACCTTTGAAGAGTTCATAGGGGTTTTCTTAAGAATATGTCTTATTAAGTCTCGGTTGGAAACATTGTATTTCTTACTACATCTGCTAAAAAATATTTTGGCAGATTATTTTTATTAAACATTGTATTTCTTATTTCCTCCAACGATCTATTCTTTCTCTCTACAACACAATTTTGTTGTGGTGTTCTAGGAGTAGAGAAATTATGAGTGATAATGTTATCATCACAAAATTCCTCAAAATAAGCATTTCGAAATTCTCCTCCATGATCACTTCGAATAGCAGCTATTTTTAAGGATTTTCATTTTGTACTCTTTTAGCATATTTGCTAAAGGCATGAAATTCCTCATTCTTGTGTACCAAGAATAGATTCCAAGTGTATCTTGAAAAGTCATCTACTATCACAAGAGCATAGTAGTTACCACCAAAACTTTTGGTCCTAGAAGAGTCGAATAAGTCCATGTGTAGTAACTGCAATGGTCTATCAGAAGAAACCATATGTTTTGGTTTGAAAGAGGTCTTTGTTTGTTTACCCTTTTGACATGCACCACATAGTTTTTATTTAAAAAACTTCATCTTGGATTAACCAACAACCAAATCATTCTTTACCAGTTTATTCAAATGATCCATATGAATGTGAGCAATTCTCCTATGCTATAGTCATGCATCATGATCATTAATAGCTAAACATTTTATTGGAAGAGAAGAATCATGTAAAGAAATAATGTAGATATTGTTTATTCTCTTACCAACAAGTTTAGAGTATTATGATACCTTGTTATCTATGATGCATTTGTCGGGGTAGAAAGCCACATGAAACCCTTTGTCACAAAGTTGACTTATAGTGAGTAGGTTGTTATTGAGTCCCTTAACATATAGAACTCCTTCTATTGTAATAGAAGGTGACTTCCCAACTCTACCAACTTCAATGATCTTTCTTTTTTTATTATCACCATATGTGACATAGCATTTGTCCCTTGAAGTAAGGACAAAGAACATTCCTTTATCGTCCGTCATGTGTTTTGAGCAGCTGCTATCCAAATACCATAAGTCGTTGGTGGCTCCCACATACTCTTCATCATCATCAGAATGATGAGACGCCTTCAGAGAGATGAGCTTGCTCTTCAGTTTTTGGTTATGAAGTGAAACTTGAGTCATTATACTCCCATGCAAAATAAGCACGTATATTGATCTTCTTTTCAAATTTTTCCTTGAAGGGATTCTTCTATAAAGTAGGACAATCCATCTTAATGTGACTAGGTTTTCCACATTCAAAACAATTGAAGTTTTGATTTGAAGTGGAAACATCATTGCTTTTGGTGAATCTTTTGAGTTGTCCAACCTAGCCATTTTTATTCTTTTTGAGGAATTTACTTAATATTTTCACCAACATGCTCATGTCTTCTATTTCCTATTTTACTGATTCATCTTCTGAGGATTCATATGCCTCTACTTTAGCTTTGAGAGAAATATTATTTTTCTCATTCTCTTTCTCTTCATGATGTTCAAGTCGGATCAATTCCAACTCATGCTCTTACAACTTTCTAAATAGTGCAGCCAATGACATCTTAGATAAGATTTTCTTTTGTAAATGGCTGTCACTTTGGGTTGCCATTGTCTTGACAGTGATCTTAGAACTTTCAAGTTCAAGTTACTGTTTGACAATACTTTTCTAAGTGCAATAAGATGGTTTGTAAGGTGAGTAATTTTTTTTGAAGATCAAGTATTTTATCTCCAGGCTTCATACGAAACATTTCGTATTCTTGGGAAAGAGTATTAAGTCTTGACCTTTTGACCTCATTAGTTCCTTCGTGCATAGTCTGTAGAGTGTCCCACATTTCTTTGGCAGATTTGCAGTTAGACACTCTGAAAAACTCATCAATTCCAAGTGTTGAAGTGAGGATGTTCTTTGCTTTGAGATTGTATGGCACTTCTTTTTATCTTCATCATTCCAAATGGATTTTGGCTTTACGTTTCTTTCACCATTGACAACAGTGAAGGATTCATACTCAATCAGGTTCCAAATATCCAGGTCTTGAGATTCTATAAGGACGGTCATCCTGATTTTGCAGAAGCCATAGCATTCTCCAACAAACCTTGGAGGGCGATTGATATTGGAAACTTCTCCCAGAAATGATCATGAGGCTATCTTAAATACAGGTTAAGATTATATTACTCAAAATAAGCTCTGATACCAATTGTAAGTTCTAGTGGCCAACTAAGAGGGGAGGTGAATTAGTTGTTGGGAAAATATGGCTGATTTTTCTATTGTGTTATCAAAGTGTAAGTGTAGTGAATTATTTATATTGAATTCAACCAAGTAAAGCAAAACTAAATGAAAATAATAAGTAGAAGAAGAGTACACAAAGATTTTTTATATTGGTTCGCCTTCTTGTCAACCGAAGGTTACATCCAGTACTCTTACCACACAAGAGATTTTTCCACTGGATAATTTGAGTTGTAATTACAATTTCTCTTCCCAATATTTTTGTACCTTACACACACAACTTATCTACCCCTGAGAAGTCCCTTTTCAAGTGAACTCTTTTCCTCTTCTTAAAAGTTTACAACCAAGATGAAGAATATCACAATGGAAGGATGGCCTTTACAAGTTTTGACAATTCTATAACTTGCAATCATTTATCTCACAAGATAAATACTTAGTATACAATGCTCTTAATCTTTTGAAAGTTTAGAACAATTTCCACTTTAACAAGAAACTTCAGAAAATATGAAAGTTTAGAAACAAAAGTTGCGTAAGAAAAATGTGTAGAAAATGTTTCCTAAGTGTTTGAAAGTTTTGTGTGATTGTAAGCAATTGTGTATTTCGTGTGTTATGGTATGTGTTGAATTTGGATGTCTCAATGCCTTTAAATAGGCTTCCAATCAGCTATGATAACCTTCCATGAAGAGGAGACACAATTGGAATGAAACATATTCACTTTGGATGAAAGTTGTTCATTTGAAATTGAAAATCTGGTTTCAACAGCTCTATGTAATCGATGGTCACGAACTGGTAATTGATTACCCAAATGTTCTGTCTAAGGTGGTAATCGATTAATACAATGAATTAATCAGTTACATTAGTCAGTTTTGCTTTGTAACTATTTTCTCAGTCAGGTAACTTGTTACGCAGTTTCAGTAACCTGTTACCAACTGCCACACAGTTCAGGTAACATTCCTAGTTCTGGTAACCTGTTAGCCATGTCAAGTAACTCATTACTTAGCAATTTGACATTGCATTTTTGACATATACAATTTTTTTAAAAATGATTTTCATTATTTTAGTAATTGAGCATTGCTACTAAATATTAAAGTGAGTGTAAGGATAGAAGTACCTATATGAAAACTTAATCTATAATTCTCTTAAAGCTTGAACCTTCAATTTCTTTATGATCTTCTTCCTTTTCTTCATTTTGTGATCTTGGTGTCTTCATTAAAATCGTGCCAATGTCAGGAGCAAGATCTTCTTCACAATTGATATCACTCAGATGGTTTGTAGCAATCAACATATCATCAACATAAAGCAGCAGAAAAAGAAAAGAACCGTCATCAAGGGCTCTCACATAAACACAACAATCATATTCATAGTATCTGTAACTAAGCTTCAACATATAAGTGTCAAACCACTTATATCACTGTCTGGGAGACCGCTTCAACCCATATAGAAACTTCTTAAACTTGCAAACTGTGAACACCAATTTTTGTCCGGCCCAGAAAAATCTCAAAACTTTTCGAATAAAAAATAATAGAATTCTGAAGATGGTTTTCTAAAAATAATAAAACTAAACATTTTATGTTTAGGTTCCTCAATGTAAATGATTAGGTTAACCAAAATCCAAATTTAAAATAATAAGACTAAACTTTTTGTTAAGGTTCCTAAATCTAAGTGATTAGGTTAACCAAAATTCAAATTTAAAGTAACTTTATTCTCAAAAAATGATTTTTCAAAGTTATGCTAAAAATTATAATTAAAAATAAAAGATGAAGGATATAAAGATTTGGTTGGATTGTCACATAAATTAAAGATTTGAAATCATGTGATCTGAATCGTATCATATCAATTTGATTAAGTTGCATGAATCACCTTGATAATAACTAAATATTTAAGGATTCAAAAAATCAAATTAGAGATTGCGTTATGAAAAACAAATCACATCAAATAGATTGCATCACAATATGAGTAAGGTAAGAATCACAATTGTATTAGAAAATAATATTGAGATTGAGTATTAAATATCTTTTGTGATTTGTATAAGATTTAAAAAGATTTTTTTCAGCTATCATTGAGTAATGCGATAATATTAAGATGGTTTAGAATTGATAAAATATATTGTCTAAGAAAAAAGGATTTCAAATAATTTTATTTTGAGCCAAATAATTATTTTTACTAACTAGGAGTATTACAATGATTTTTAGATTCTTTATAAAAAAAGTATTAATCATGAAATATACTTTTCAATGTATTCGGACCCAAAAATATTTAATTCAAATTCTTTATTTTAAAAAAATAAATGCAAATTCGAATTTATTTCGTAAAGATGAGAAATTGAAACTATAGCTTACCATTTTTACATGTGTTGAGATTCATGACAAAAAAATAAAATCCATACCCATCATCTATTTCCTTAAATAACAAGCTCGAGTAAATAAAAGATGATTTTATGCATTAATAGATGAGAAATCTTCACACATTTTAAACTTTAATCACAACCAAGTTTAGGTAAATTTGATTTACTAATGATTTAAAAAAGATATGATGTTAACACTATAAATAGTGAGAAGTCATCATTCAGATGGGGGATTCCATACAAAAAAGCACCATCATTCTGCCAAAAAAATACAACAGTGAGAAATGAGAGAGAATTGGCCAGGGAATGATCTAGTACGTGCAAGGCTACTGGCCACTCTGTGCAACCTTCCCCAGATAGTATCTCAAACGTCCAATCCGTGGACTAATCATCATCCTGCAATGACTATAGGCTTGACCAATCAGGGGGCATAAAGACATCTGATTTCAGTGAAAACGGATACACCAGATCACTGCCCCATTTGAGGCATATAATCATGTGCGGGCAAGTGCACATTGGAACCTGTGCATCCTTCCACTCCATCCAACCATAGACAACCACGTGGCCTCCTCCTTGCTGCACCATCATCCCGCCAATGTGCATGTGACTTGTCAGCAAGCTTACATGGTCTCACTTGCACATGATGGTAACTCTCCCAGGTTTGTTTGTTTTTTTTTTTTTGCATTAGGTGTCTACTTATATATTATAGAATCAACACCATTTAGTAAGTAAAAATGTTACTTTTTAATATCTAACAAAGACTAATTCAGAAATAAAAACATATTGTTTTGAACAAATAAATAGTATTTTTTGGGATAAATATCAATAACTAAAAATCAACAAAAATAGCAATAAAGTAACTACATTTTTTCTTAAAACACTTTATTTTTTATTTTTATTTATAATTACATAATCACATTACTAAAAACAGTTAATAGTAAAAATTATTTTCAATAAAGTTTAACTTTTTTTTTATATAAATAAAACATGACAATAAATAATTTTTAAAATATAAAATAATTTTGAGAATTAATCAAAGATTGAGAGAAGGTCGGCATGGAGGTCTCTTTCTTCTCAAATAATCTTCGAAAGGTCGCGCTACGCCGCTTCTTTTCAACCGATTAAATTTTATTTTCTTAATTAAATAAATGACAAAAATTAACCAAATAAAATATTTTTGCACCAATAAATTAAAATACACTAAACCAACAAACCTTTTTCTACCTGAAGAACTACATAAGCTTTGATTCCCTTAATAGGGATACGTAGGATCAAGGTCAATCTTGCCATGCACAATAATAAAAATAAATAAATTTGTTCATTTAATAATTAATTAATTAACCAGATAATTTAATAATAATAAATAATAATAATAATAATAATAATAATAATAATAATAATAATAATAAAGTCATATATTTTAATGAAGGGTATCACCTAAGGCAGGTGAGTAGGGTGCTAATATCTTCCTTGCCTTGTAACCGACTCCCGAACCTGTATATCAAAAATAAAAAAGCAAAGGTAATTGGGCTTAAAATATTTTTCTACATTTTTAATTATAAAATGTAGTTGCGACTCTAAATAAAGTCGTGTAGCCGAAAATCGAGGCGCGATAGCTGACGACTCTGCTGGAGACTTTTTTGAGAGAGTCCAGCCCAAAATCAATAAAATGTGTGACTGTTTATTTATTATTTTTTTTTTTTCTATTTGATAAATTAGTTAATTTCCAACAACACGAAAATTGCATGCTTAATTATTAATTGTATGTTATGGAATCAATATGAATTACATGCTTAATTATTAATTATATTTTATAAATATGAATTGCATGCTTAATTATTAATTTTATGTTATAAACATGAATTGCATGCTTAATTAATAATTATATGTTGTATGTATGAATTTATGTTATAAATATTAAGTGCATGTTTTATGTATGTATTAATTTTGTTATTGGGTGATATATCATGTACACATTTTAGGCACACACATATGCCCTACATCTAGTATTAGTGATACCTTTTTTAATAGAAGGGACACTAGCCTCACTGGTCGCGGTCTTTGCTGCTTCTAAGTGTTGGTGATGTGGACCACTCATATTGTTACCTCTTATTATGAGTTAGCCGCTCGAGCTGGTCTCCTATTTCTATTTGAGAGATGCAATATGGGCACCTTTATAGGGAGCCTAAAGCTTGCCAAGGGTGTCTATTGTATGTTAGAACTCTATCCTAGGATGTTGTACTTGTTATGAATCCTGTGATTTGTATCATGTTTGTATTCTAGCATATTGTTTGGAATTTTGTCATGTAAAATAAAAATCATGTAAAATATCGCAACATTGAGGGGAATTTCTATTCCCCTAACAAGGAGATTATCGTAACAATAAATATGACAATTTATTTTGGCCCTAAGCTAGCCTAAACGATAAAAATAAAAGAAATATAATTCAAACATATATGTACGTATACATGTTCAAATCGTAATGATGGCTAAACCACCCTCCAAGATAGGGTCCATTACCCTAAGGGGCATACATTTTATATTTTTGGACATTTCAATCATCATGCATTAATAAAAAAATACATCATTCAAAAAATTCATTCATGGATGCATAAACATAAAAAGTACATATTCAAACATTCACTCAATTATCCATTCATTTATGCATTCAAAAAATAAAAGTATTCATTAATTGACTTATGCATTCAAAAATAAAAATCTTCATTTATTGACTTAAGCATTCATTCATGCATTCAAAAAGACATTTTTTATTGATTGACTTATACGTACATTCATATATACATAGATATATGAAAATTTATCATCCACTACTTATGCATGCATTTATTCATTCATCATAAACACACACATTAAAAAACACATCATTCAAAAAAATCATTCCATCCATGCATACGCTAACTCAAAAAAAAAACTATTGTTCAAAATAATTCATTCATGCATGCATATAAGAAGAATACATTACTCATACAATCTTTTAATTAGCTATCCATATATGTACTGTAAAAAAATAAAAAAATACATCATTCATACATTCTCTTATTTATTCACATATTCATCCATTCACTCATGCATAAAAAACAATTCATGCTTCATCATTCATATAAAAAACACATATAACACAAACATTTATTCCCTAATTAATTCATTCCATTACTCATTCATGCAACCAAAATGAAATATAAAAATACATCATGTAATTATACCTTCATATAATTCATAAAAAAGAATATTACATTATTCATTCATTCATTCACTCATCCAAATAAAAAAATTACTCATTCATTTAGTTATATCATTATTACGCATTCATTCACTCATACACATGCACCTTAAAAGATAACAAACACATCATTCATACATATATCAACTTATTCATCCCACATATATGCATACATTTTTCATACACTCTTCTATTTATTTACTAATTCATGCATTAAAAAAAGAGAAAAATAAATTATTCATTCATTCATACGTTCGTTTAAAAATAAAAAATACCGTAATCATACATTCATCTATGTGTTATCCATTCCCTCAATCATTCTGAAAAAAAGGAAAAATTCATTCATTCAGTCTTGCATAAAAAATAAAGATAATCATTTATTGACTTATGCATTCATTCATGCATTAAAAAGTTATTATGCATGTATACATGCACTTTAAAAAATAAACACATCATTCATACATACACATACATTCATAAAAAAAGGAAGAGAAAATCATTCAAAATATTCAATTTCATGTATTACCATATCATATACATCTTAATTTTGTATCTCACAATATCATTACATTCATTATCACAAACCTTCTCATTTAAGAAAAAAGCAAAAATAAAACATTTCATACATCTTCTCATAACTTTAATGTATTCAAATTCTTATACATCATAAGTTGCATTTTCTAAGAGTCTCATGCACTAAAAATAAAATCACATGCATCCTCATGCATCATATACTTCATAAATATTAATCTCATATCATTTATACATCCCAAAATGCATCTTCATATACATAACACATAATATGAGCTCAAAGTTAGCATTTCATGCATCATTTCGAGTTATAAGTTGCATCTCAATTCATGTAACATGAAAAAAAAGTTCACTTCATGCATATCATGCATCAATAAGAAATCAATTTTCTGCATGCATTTCACGATCTCATTGCTAAGGAGATCCATCAATTGAAGATCGATTTTATGAACAGTATTGTTAAACTTGAATTAAAGCAATCAATGTTGAAACTGAAGACATTCAAGAAGACAGACAACTCCAAGTTTGTGGTCGAGACAATATTCGATAATGCATTATCTTCAACCGCAGCTAAATTGGAGACCAATTTGAAAAATTCTTATTTGAGGATCCTAGTCAAGACCAAGCCCATCTCACACTTACCCAAGTTTCCTTTTTCATGAATAAAGATTTACTTTCAACTGCATATCTTTTTAATAAGTATATATTAATGAATTGATCATGCAAATTTCACCATCTTATACCTCATCATATTAACATCACTTACCATATTTATCCAAAGAACACATAACCAAATAAACACAAATAAAATTAATCTATGCATTACTATGAGATATTTGAATCAAAATAAAATTAAATGGAGGATGATGCAAATATAAAACCAAAAAAATGATGTACATCTTCAGACATATTTTTCTAATGACACAAGGAATTTTTTTGTAATTCCTAAATATCTTGGAGAGATCCCTAGTCACCTTATTTGAGCCCATACATCATGAAAGGAGATAACTTTTTAATAACCCTCGATATTTCAATACTCCAGAATGGTAGTTTTTCAATCCTTTTCCTTGATATTCAACTATTAAAAGGAAACTTTTATTTTTCACAATACATGTGGATGAAGGATAAGATACAAAGAGCATTCCTTTGCTTAAAAAAACAAAAGAAAAAAAAGAGAGAAAAACAAAAGCCCGTTGAAAATCTTCAATTAATATCTCAAGTAAAAGTTAGGGCAAACTACAGTGCAAAATGAATAACCACAAAAGGAACCATTCATGAAAAAAATTATCGCCTTAATCTTACGTCATCCTTAGCAAAACCTAAAAAATTATCTTTGTAGTTGAATGTCATGCTAGAAAACTATTGAAACTAGGAAAAAAAAGAAAGGTGAATGGTGGGTATGGGAAACACAAGTTTTGAGCCTTATATCCTTTTCTTGAAAACCCTAGCTAAACCACGGTACAAGCTTAAAAAGACCTTGTCGATGACTTATTTGCCTAACATGTGCATCATTACAAAAAAAATGCTAACTCCATAAATCTCATAAAATTATATCTCATCTTTAATGCATAAGTTAAAATTCATTATCACCATCATCATATCAACACAAGCCCAAAAATAAATAAAATATCATCAACCACAATCAAATCTCAATCATATATCCTTCATAACTTCATCATCACTCATAAGCCAAACACAAACTAAATTCTATCATAACCACCACCACATCTACTATTAGCCAAACCTAATTTGAATTCTATCATCACCATCACCATCATATCTACCCAAGCCAAACCTAAATTAATTTTATCATCACTACCACATCACCACTCATAGCCCAAAAACTTACCAAAATTTGCATGATCATTGTTTTAGAAAAAAGGGATGCAGAGCAATAAAGGCAAAGGAAAATTGGAAGTCTCTCAAACTGGAGTAGGTTTTAAGATGATTCATGGTCTAAAGCCTTACAGTCCAATTTTACCAATTCAATTTGAATAGAAGAATGACTCGGATTATCTCACACTAGGGCAGTGGAAAGTCACAAGAAGCCCAAACTGGGGAAATGTTTTGGAGTTGGTCTCATTTTCTTGTGAAAGTTTATAAAAATCCCAAAACTAGGCAATAATGAAGTAACTTTTCATGACTCCAAATTGACTCGACCAAAATAAGCCAAAATGCCTCAAATAAAGGGAAAGATCCTAATTTATCTTCTTCAAAGACACCTTCAACAACGACTCGCACATGTATCCTACTTTCTATCAATTCAAGTCGCCATATCAGGGTGTTCACAAAAAAAAAACAAAAAACAAAAAAAAAAGAAAAAACAAAAGAAGAAATAAAAAAGAGAGTGCTAGGTTGAAAACCCACGTAGGCAACCTAGGAAAACGAGAGAGGTTCTAAGTCGAAAACCTACAAAAGGGGGCTTAGGGTCATAATAAAATGAGAGAATTCCTGATAGATGGCCGCATAAGGTATTCTGGACAAAAATTAGGAAAAATTAAATGAACACCCTCAAAGTGAAGGCTTTATACTACTCATCCTCAATCACCCAAACTGGAGCAAATTTATGAGCAATACCACTTGGATGAAGACATGAGTTCAAAATAAGGACACTGGACAATGTTATTGTCACAAGAAAACCAACCCTCTGGAATTCCTCAACCAATCTACACTGAGGTAGTATGATTGGGTTTAGTCATTGTCCTTAATATTATACTGGAGCAATTTTATAGATCACCTCAAAAAATGTCTTCAAGTAAACTGGGGACAGTTTGATGGGTGAAAAGTTATGGTGCAACTCAACAGAAGATAACAAAGGTCGCTTCAATCGAGTCTACAAAAGTTGATGAGTTTCATCCAAAGAATCATGAGTGATACATTAGAACATTGGTGCATGATTCTTACTCATTAATCCATTACATTCAAAAAAAAATATAGTACTCATATCATACATGTCATACATACATTACATCATAACTATATCTATCAATGCATAGTCACATTCATACATTAATCATTATAGTGCAAATAAAAAAAACATTGCATAATCGAGTATTCAAACATGCATCCCTACATTATTCTTCTAATATGCACAAACAAACAAACAAAATAGTGCATTGCATATAACCAAGCATTCAAACATGTATCCCTACACTATTCTTCCACTAAGCGTAAACAAATTATTGCATCGCATATAACCAAAAATTCAAACATGAATCTCTACACATTCCTCTAATAAACATAAACAAACAAACTAAAAAAATTCATAACCATACATCTCAACATACATTTCTACACCATAATCTTCTTTAAGGCAACATTGGTGCCTTAGCAAATCACTAATTTCCTATGGCAGCATGGGTACCTCAACAAATCCTTGAATCATTTTGGCAGCATGGGTGCCTCAGCAAATCCCTGAATCATTTTGGCACCTGAGAATCATCATATTCTTGACTTAAACTAGTGCATGGTTTCTTGCCTTTATTCCCGTGAACCGTTTCATTTCTCACTGGAACCTGAGAATCATCATATTCTTGACTTAAACTAGTGCATGGTTTCTTGCCTTTATTCCCGTGAACCGTTTCATTTCTCACTGGAATCATATTTGATCCCAAAGTCTCTCCATTTGGCTTGAGCACCTCTATCAAAACTATGTGTTTCAGTATGTCATCAAACACTGCATCTTTACTCAACACCACTTTTCTGGACACTGGATCCCAAAACTTGAACCCCTTCACAACTTTGGTATATCCAATGAAGATACACCTCTTTAACTTAGGGTCGAGTTTAGATCCTTCATCACTAGGTACATGTAAATAAGTAGGACAATAAAATTTGTGTAACATTTTATAATTAACCAGATTACTTGTCCATACTTCTTCTACAACTTTACCATCCAATGGAACCCGTGATGATATATTGATGACTTAGAATAACATACTAAGTGCCTCTACCCAAAATCCTTCAGAAAATATACCCAGACTTTGCAAGAAAAGTCATCAACAAAGGTAACAGAATACCTAGAACCTCCTAGGGATGGTTCTTGAGTAGGTCCTCACACATCTGTGTGGATGTAGCCTAGAATGCCTCGAGTCTTGTGTTGGCCAACCTTGAAACTAACTCGTGTCTGTTTTCCAAGCACACAATACTTGCACAAATCTAGCTTGCATTTGTTGACTCCACTCAACAGTCTTTTTTTGCATAGTATTGTCTTGCCACACACACTAATATGACCCAAACGCATGTGCCATAGTTTTGTAGCATCATGATCTTAATCTACTAAAATCACTTTAGCCACTCTAGAAAGTCCACCTACAATTGTTCTCCCTAACAGTTTGTAAGTGTTCCCAACAGTTCTCTTACCCTTCATCACTATTAGAGCATATTTGCACACTCAAAGAATATCATTGTCCCCATCAGCTCTATAGCTAATTCCTTTGGCCTACAATATCCCCAAAGAAATCAAATTCTTCTTCAAATCTGGTATGTGCCTAACCTGACATAACCTCTTCACTACACCATCATCCATCACAATTTTGAATTCTCTCATGCCAATAATTCCACATGCTTTATTATTTCCAAGATACAAGAAACCAAAATTGCTTGCCCTGTATATGGTGAGTCATTATCTGTTTGGCGTCATGTGGTGGGAACAACCAGTGTCAAGTATCCACTCATCTGCACTATGATTTGATGATACAAATAGTATACCAACTTCACTGTTGTAACTAGAGTCATCTTTATGTGCAACATTTGCATATGTAGATACTCCATCTTTCCCCATTGACTTGCTAGGACTCCATTCATTAGGACAATCCTTATTGTAATGTCTGATTTGTTTGCTCTTAATGCACTCTAATGGTATTTTGCCCCTGGAATTTGGTCTTTTCCCTTTGGCAGAACCTCATCTTCCTTGTCTCCTGCCAGGCGCTTTACTCCATTTCACATACATACCATCACCTTGAGACCCTTCCTCTACATACTGTCTTCTTTGAGTGTGGGATATAAGTGTAGATGTGATATCATCCAGTTTGATTGAGTCTTTTTCGTACATCAATATTGTCACCAAGTATTCATAGAAAGTCGACAAAGAATATAGTAATATTATTACTTTGTCCCCATCATCAACCTTCACATCAAATTTCTCCAAGCCATTGATCACTTGAATAAAATTGTTGAAATGTTGTTGCAAATCAACATCTTCCTGCATGTTCAAGCCATAGAGTCTCTGTTTCAAATACAACTTATTTGTTAGAGACTTGGATATGAACTGCTTCTCTAATGTCTTCCATACCTCTATGGGTGACGTCAAATCCATAACATGATACATTACCTTATCTTATAGACAGAGATGTATGGTGCTCGCAGCCTTTTCCTTCAACTATTCCCAATCCAGTTGATCCATACCATGTGGTTTATTATCACGCAACGCCTTTCATAGAACTTATTGAGCCAACACATCCTTAACCTTCATTTTGCCATAATCCGAAATTACTAGTTCCATCGAACTTCCCCACGTCGAATTTGGCACATGGGTTAAGATCCATCTTATACCAATTGTTGGGAACAAGCAAGCAATCAAATAGTAAAAGAGTATAGAAAAATGAGAATAATACAAGGGATTTGGTAATGAGGTTTGGTCAATGATGCCTATGTCCTCGGGAGCGTTGAGAGGCTACCATTATGTATTATTAGAGATTAATGATTTGTGTTGAGCTATATTTATCCATTTTACATTAGGTTTACATAACATAAATATATAACCATCTACCCCAAACCCATAACTTGTATTGTTGTTATTTAGAAAATATGAGCCATTGCATAAAAACTCTTAACCCATGTGCATAATTTGAGTTGGGAAGTTTAATGGAACTTGTAAATCTAGATTGTGGCTAAAGCGTGTTAATGATCTGTTGGCTCATCAAGGTCTTTCAAATGCACTAAGCGACAATAAACCAAGTGATATGGGTCAACTGGATTTGGAATTTACTACTCAATTGAGGTGATTTATCACATTATAGATTTTATGTCACCAACATAAAGACTCTATGGTCTGAAGATACAAGAGGGTATTGATTTGCATCAACATCTCAATACACTACATAATAATTCACATTTAACAACATACATACAATAATGCCAATGTGTAGAACACTATTAAATGATAGGCGGAAGGAAACCTATAACGCTCGATGAAGTATGTGATAGACCAATATGCATTCAACAATGATTGCTTCATTGAGCATTGTTGAGCGTATGCCTCAAATATTCAACAAATGATCAGTAAAGTGAGTGTTGTCGTTTCTTACACATTCAATAGTGCGTGCTTCGTTGAAAGTTGTTGAATGTGAAAGACATAACACCTTGACTCGGTTGAACTAAAATAAAAAAAATGACTTGAGAAGAGATTTATAGCAAAGGCAAAACCATATTGAGAAATTTGAAATAAAATTTTCCAAAATGTTTTCCCCAAAACATAAATTTCAAATTCAGAAATAATATCTAGGAATGGTTATTGGGTGGGTTTTGTGCTTACCCAACTCCGGACCCAAAATCCAAAATCTGAACCCAAACTCAACAGGGTTGAAATTAACAATATCATCTCCGAACCCATCGGGTTTCGGATGCCCCAAACCCGATGGGGAACCTGAAAGTAACAACTCAATATGTGGTTGTTATAGTGAATTAGTATGTGGCAATTCAATTTGGAATTTACTACTCAATTCAGGAAGAAGAAATTATATATGGTTGTTGGACTCAATATATGGTTGTTGCACTCAATATGTGGTTGTTGCACTCAGTATGTGGCTATTGCACTCCATTTGAATATGGAAAAGAAATGAAGGAGAATAAAATAAGAAGGTGGTTGTTCAAAAGCTCAGACAACTTTATATTTCTGCAAAGTTTTTAATTTTGTAATTACTTATTAGGTCTAGATAAGATATTTATGATTATTTATTTGTTCAATTTCGCATATATTAACTGGGACGGGTTCGAGGTGGTTTTAGGGTAGGGTATCACATGTATCAAAATCGAACTTAGTCACAATGGGTTTACCTTGTTAAATTCAGGTTGAGTTTATATGGATATCCTTGTGTTCGGTTTTCATTGCCATCCCTAATAATAGTGTATGTCTTGATAAATCCGTCAAAACAAATTATATTTTACAATATAAAACTCTCAACTTTGTTGAGGACGAAAGAGTAAAGCAATGGCTCAGGTGTTACATTCTCATAATAGAGTGACGTTCTACCTAGCTATAAAAAATGTATTTCCTTTTCTTTGGACGAAGGATGAATCATTCTCCTTGAAGTCACGTACTCCCTAAAATTTTGTTAGAAGAGTAATTACCTCCATATATGACATATAAAAACAATATATAAGGCACATAACCCTTACAACATATATCATATAATAATCATAAGATAAATGTAATCATTTATGAAATGTTAATGTCATGGTGCATCAACATCTATAGTGTCTATCCAGAAAAATATCGATTCTCTAAGTAAGTGCATGGAAAAATATCTCTTAACAAGGTCCTTAACTCATCCTCAATAGCAATAGTATAGATATTGGTTGAGGCCGACTAACCATTTGATATTCTAAGGAAGTGAACATGATGAATACAACATTGTGACTATCATTGATAACTCATTGGCAAAATATCATGCACTCAGTATCATTGGAGTACTGAACGATCGAAAAAGATAACCACCATATCTTCCAAAACATGGTACCTTCAAGGGGTGTAAGAGGTCACTATAGTTACTACAAAGAGTTTCATCGGACAGAGGAGTTAACCCTTTCCTGAAAGATCAATCCTCACCCATAGTGTCCCCTCAACCAAGTCACATAGGCAAGGTAACCCTCTAAGTTCTCGACACAAATATATGAGTATTGTATCTGTTGTAAACTATACTAGTAACAATAGACATAGTGATATGAATCATCTAATTCCTAAAGACATGGCTTCACTCTATTTTAATAAATCTAGGGGGCTTTTCAGGGTAACCAAAAGCTTATGTATAATAAAAGTTTTACTAAAAGATATAATTTCATGACTAACCAAAATAATTTGAAGTAAAACGCTCATAGAGAAATAACTTCATTATAAAAGAATTTTAGCTTCAAATGGTAATAAGGTTTGTTAAATCATTCTTCATTCTCATTTATTTTTCACATATAAAACTTGGCTAATTCTTTTAAATCGAAAGGTTAAACTTGAGAGCTTTTTTGTTCAACACAATCATTTATTTCCTTACATATGATAATCTTTAGAATACAGCACAACAATGCATTTTGCATGTCCTCTATGTGAAAAGAATACACATTCGACGAGGTTGGAATACTATAAGAAGATCGTATTCTTTGGGCATCGTAGATTTTTGCATTCAGGTCATCATTATCGACAATGGAGAAAAGCATTCAATGAGAACCATGAAGAAGGCCAGAATCCTTTGTCGTTGATGAGTGACCAGTTATTTAAAAAGCTAAAAGGTATAAGTAATCTCTTTGATAACCTTTTGAGACATTTTCTCAATGTTATGCATATTAATTTTTTTTTGAAAGTCTCTTTAATAACTTACTTTATGTTGCTGATAAGACTAAAAATTGTGTAAATGCAAGATTGGACTTGGTTAGCATGAGAATACGAATATAGCTGGGGGGAGATAAAGAAGGAAAAACGTACATTTTATCTACAACAACTTATACTTTGTCTAAATAAGTGCTCTTCAAATATTTAGAACCTCGTATTAATGAAAGACCTAAAGTTTAAAGTTCTTAAGTCTCATGATTGTCAATTCATGTAGCATTTCTGGCCTATTTGCACCGATATATTTTTCCTAAAAACGTATGAGGCATCATAACTAAACTACTCTTCTTCAAGGAAATTTGAAGCAAAGTGATTGACCTTGAGAAATTACTTGCATTCCAAAGAGAAATTATAGTGACTTTGTGTGAGCTTGAGATGCATTTCTCACCTTCTTTCTTTGAGATAATGATTCATCTAAGCAATCATCTTGTTCGAGCGACACAACTATGTGGATCATCGTATATATGAGATGGATGTACTTGTTTGAACGCTATAAGAAGATATTAAAAGGGTATGTTACCCCATGAATACATATAGTTATGTTGTTGAGCAATATATTATTGAAGAAGCTCTTGAATTTTATACTAGATACCTTGCTGGTGTTGATTTCATAGGCATTCCGAAGCCTCATTATGTCGAAAGAACATTTGGTGAAGGGTTTTCCTGAAAACAAATATTGTCTATGTCAAGGCCATAATTGGAGCAAGTATACTTATATGTTTTACACAATTTTGATGAGGTTGAACCATATATTGAAGACATAAGGAGATTCTTAGGAGTTCTAACCAAAGTAATAATGAAAATTAGATTTTCATAATGTATAAACAGTGTTTTATAAAATGGCTAAAAATCACATTGTTGAGAAGTTAAATATAAGAACACATTATGTTTCAAAAAGATCAAGATGGTTAGCCAATCGTTTGAGTATTTAGTCTTATCTTACATTGGGTTACCTAATTAATGAGTTCACGTTTTATATGGGGGAAAAATAAGATGGTCAAAGTATAATGCAAAATAGTATTGTGACTATTGTTTCTCAAACTATACATATGTCAAGTACCAAAGAAATAAACTCCACTTATGTGAATATGTCACACTTTAGGATATTGAACTTATATGGAAATTGGATTATAAAACATTTCGGGTGCCAGGTTTTGGTTGTATGTGAGTGGATAACAACAATGAATTTTGGGATGGTGAGTTAGGGCTCATGCATGTAGATCTTAATAGGTCATGATATAAATATGAATAATTTATTCTAGCATCAGAAGCTCAACAAGTATTTTATGTTAATGACTTGGATGATATGAAATGGTCCATTTTTCTTTTGACTACCAAAATAATCGTCAATAATATTGATGACCAAGACTACAATGATACTGATGCTAAAGACGATTCACTCTTTAGGACATCACAATCGTGTGAGATTGATCCAATTACAAATGGTCATTAATATAGAAGAGTTGATCATTGTTGCGCTCCGATTTTCGGTTGCACGACTTATTTAGAGTCGCCACTATATTTTATAGTTAAAAATGTAGAAAAATCTTTTAAGCCGAATTACCTTGGGCTTTTGGATTTTTGATATCCACGTTTGGGAGTCGATTACGAGGTAGGGAAGGTATTAACACCCTACCCGCCCGCCTTAAGCGGTACCCTTCATTAAAATATATGACTTTAATAATAATAATAATATTATTATTATTATTATTATTATCTTTATTGAATTGTCTGATTAATTAATTAATTATTAAAGGAAAAAAAATATTTATTTTTAGTATTGTGTCTGACAAGATTGACACTGGTCCTACATATCCCTATTAAAGGAATCAATGCTTACGTAGTATTTTAGGTAGAAAAAAGTTTGTTGGTTGAGGGTATTTCAATTAAAGAGAATATACTTTTTAGTCAAAAATATCTATTTTGCAAGTTTTTTTATTATTGAAAAAAGTTTTTATTCGGTTAATTTTTATTATTTAATTAATTAAAAAAAATGTAATCTAATTAATTTTGAGATTTAATCGATTGAAGAGAAGCAGCGTAACGTGGCCTTTCGAAAATGATCTGAGAAGAAAGAGGTCTCTAGGGCGACCTTCTCTTCATCTTTGATTAAATCTCAAAGTCATTTTATTCCTTTTGAAAAGTGTTTATTTGTCATGTTTTATTTAAAAAGTGTTAGATTTTTGTAGATATGTGATTTGAAATTTTATTATAAATTTTTGTTACGGAATATTAAATAACTATTGTAAAACTTGATTTAATTGAAGAATGCACCAAAGTAATTTGTTTTATACTTTAATCATTTACTAAATTATTTTTAGGAGACCATTAATATTTATTAATAATTACTGGATAATTATATAAAACCAAACAAATCAGTTGCTAAAAAAAATAAAAACAGATTACTAATTATTCATTAAAAATAGTGAGATTCTAATTAATTTTTTTATGTTTACCCATTATCCTTAAAATTTTCCATTTTTGGGTATAATGTCATTATTATATTTTATATAATAATTAGTAAATTGGTAATGTCGAAGTTATTTGTTTAGATTTAAAAATTGGCAATATATTGTGCAAAAGAACTAATTAGAACCAATTAAAACAAATTAAAATTACATAATTTTACACTATGGAAGCTGTGATAGGGGTGTGACTTGCTTGGGGTGAGTGGGACACGTGGAAGAAGGTGGTTGGAGTAGTGTTGCTGCTGGATGCGCTTCGACACGTGGCGCAAAATGATTGGATGCCTTGGAGGGGTGCACGGACTGGTGCGTCGATGCACCAACAGGGAATCATGCGTCCTAGTGAGAGCAGCGTTCCAATGCGTTGCGGTGCAGCATAGTCTAGACGCTTTTGCTTTTTTGGCAGAGCCTTTCTAGTGTTTCCAGTGTCGTTTTTATGTTCACCCTATGCTCTATTTATAGTGAACTTTCAACCACCCAATCCTAAAATTTCGGTTAACAAAATTTAAATTTCGCATAACTTAATCTCTTAATTATAGGGAATCTTAACAGACTAGTTTGACCTTATCTTTTCATATTATTTTAATAATTTTTATGTTATTCCCTTTTTGAATTTTCAGTTAACCAAATCACTTAGATTTAGGAACTAAATTTGTTTATTATTATTTTGTTTGAATTTTTAGTTAACCTAATCATATAGATTTAGGAACTTGATTTATTTATTATTATTTTGTTTTGTTATATTTTAATTTTTTTATGTAAAGTGAAGCTTCTAAAAAGAATTTCAAGCATTCTTAATTTCTTTAATTTAATAATTTTGAAAATAATTATAAAATTTCTTAAAAGTAGTTTTATGATTTATATTCATTAAAATTTCAAAAAATACCAAAATAAATAAAATGAAGTTAATTTAATATTTTTATTTACAAAGTTTTTGGACTTTTTCTAGGCCGGAAAAAAATGAGTATTCATACATGTCCCTCTTTACTTGTTCTTACCTGATAGCAAGCAAACCAAGGTTTGAGAGAGATCATGGTAAGTAACCAATAAAGAAATGAACGTTATTTTTGTTTAGGCTTATCTATGCTCTGATGGTGGACCAGGGATTCGTTGAGGCAGTTCTTGCGTTCGACGTGATGGACCAAGGATTTGTTGAGGCAATTCTCGCGCTTGCCGTGATGGACCTGGGATTAGTTGACGCAGTTCCCGCGCTGCCAAAAATGATTCATGGATTTGCTGAGGCACTCGTGCTGCCAAAATGATTCAGGGATTTGTTGAGGCACCCATGCTACCAAAATGATTCAGGGATTTACTGAGGCACTCGTGCTGCCAAAATGATTCAGGGATTTGCTGAAGCATCGATGCTGCCAAAAAGATTCAGGGATTTGCTGAGGCACACATGCCGCCAAAAAGATTCAGGGATTTCCTGAGGCACCCATGCTACCAAAATGATTGAGGAATTTGTTAAGGCACTCATGCTGCCATGATTCAGGGATTTGTTGAGACGCCCATGCTGCCAAAACAATTCAGGAATTTGCTGAGGCACCAATGCTGCCAAAATGATTCAGGGATTTACTGAGGCACACATGCTGCCAAAATGATTCAGGGATTTGCTGAGGCACCCATGCTGCCAAAATGATTCAGGGATTTGCTGAGGCACCCATGCTGCCAAAATGATTCAGGGATTTGCTGAGGCACCCATGCTGCCAAAATGATTCAGGGATTTGCCGAGGCACCAATGTTATCAAAATGATTGTTTTTTTCGTGATGCTATAGAGGTCGCTAGGTGGTCCTAGGGTGATTATCGAAGAAACTGAGATGCATAAAATGCACAACTTGAATGCATAATTGTATTATATGCGATGATTGATTTATGAAGCATGAGGCTTATGTCGATGTTTGTGTATATTTATGATTATGCTTTGGATGGTATGGTTTCACATGCTTGTTTATGCTTATTAGAAGGTCGTGTGCTGCTTCTGCAACACCCCTTAACACCATACTTGCTGAAATTTGGTAAGAGATCTGAATTTTGCTTTCGTCGAGGTTCCACTTGCTATATTTTCTCGAACCAACCAAAATTTTGCCCCAATTTCTAGCAATGTTTAGATTTCTGAACCGTCGGCATATTATGTTTTGAGGGGTACTTCCCTTTTCTTTCTTTTTTTTGCGTCCCTAATTTTTGCTTAAGTCGCCTTTCTGGGTTTTCAACTTAATGGGCTCTTAGAATTTTTTACTTTTTATTTTATACTTTTTTTTTTTCTTATTTATGCAAGGATCGCAATATGTAAAAGTTTTGAAAAAGATATGTACAAACTTATTTGGGGTCAGATTATTTTGTACCCTAGTGTGTACCTCACACGTTCGAATCTCAGCAAGGACTTTTAGAGCTTGTAATGTGGCTTGGCTAGTGGCTAAGAAAGAATAGATATATGGCTCAAATAATGTATTTCCCATCCCACCTTTCTCCATAATCTCCATAATCCTATTTCCAATCCTTCTCTAGAGTTTAACTTTGGGTAGGATGTTTATCTTTACCGTCTTCAGAAGGTGACCTTTCGTAAAATTTCTCTTATGAGTTTTTTGTACCCTAACCTTTTCCTAGGAATTTATTGAAATTCCTAGCGGGCTTTTCTCTTTGTAGTATCATCCTTTCTTTTGGATTCTATGAAGGTTTATTAGAAAACTACCATTTCCCCAGGTTCACAGTATTTTAAAGGTGTTTATTTCTGGAATGAACTTCTTTCATGTCATCTTGGCTCAAAGGGGTGACTAGGAATATCTTCTTAGTGTTTTGGAATATCAAGAACGCCTTATGTCATCAAGACGACCTCTCTGAGGTCTACACCATATGGGTTTTGTTTACATCATTCTCCATCGTGCAAAACGATGAATAAAAGTATTGTGACCGATGCATGAATGTATTTTCTTTCTTTCATTTTTTGTTTTGTTTTTTCTTTGGAAGTACCCTGTAAGCATAATACTTCTTCACTACATCTGAATTTATGGTAAGTTGCAGATCTTCCCCATCCATGTTTGTTAGGATTAGGGATCTTCCAGAAAAACTTTCTTGACTACATAGGCCCCCTCGTAATTTGGAGTCCACTTCCCTCGGTTGTCCTTTTGGATTGGTAAGATCTTCTTTAGTGCCAAATGCCTTCATCGTTCACTTCTGATATAACTGTCCTTGACAATCCTTGTTTATTTGTTAAGCGTTTGAGACAAGTAATTTTTATAACTTGAAATCAATTTTTAGGTGATCAATCTAAAAAGAGCATTAAGTACTTCTCAAACAAATAAAATTAACCAAAGCACCAACTTGAATGATTAAAATTCAAATGAAATTATAATGAAGAAAGAAATACAAACATACCATAATCCAAATGAAAGTTGTAGGAGCATTAGCCATCCATCCAAGGATTGGATGATTTAAGTTCCAAATGAGATTAAAAAATAGATTTTTGCATCTCATTTGCCTTCTCCATTCTCCTCTTGAATTACATGAAAAACTACTCTAAAACTAGCCTAAAAACTACCTAAAATGAAAGGAAAATATACTAGGAAGAATTTAGAAAGAATGTACAATGTCTTAGAATTGAGAATTTAATGCCTATATATAGGCCAAGGTGATGGGCGCTCAGCTGCCCTGTTTGGCAGCTAAGCTGCTGACCGTTGGCCCCTATGACGAGCCACTTTGGCCCCTACTTGACCCCTGTGGTGGGCTAGGTTACATGCATGGTGACACCTCCTCCTTCTTGTCATAGCCTTATGTCATCCATGAGGTCATGTTCTTGTCCTTCAAGCAAAGCTCGCTTGGTGCCACGCTCAGCTAACCTAGTCCCACGCTCAGCTGCCTGCTTGAGCAGCTCAGTTGACCTGGTTCCACACTCAGCAGCCTGCTTGAGCAGCTCAGCTGACCTAGTCCCAGCTGGGCGTGGACCTGGCTGTCCTGGCCTGGTGCTTAGCTGACCTGGCGTAGTGCTTGCCTGACCTGGTCTGGTGGTTGGTGCTTGACTGGTCTAGCCTGACCTAGTGCTTAGCTGACCTGGCCTGGTGCTTGGTGCTTGGCTGGACAGTTTTGTGCTTGATTTTTTCATGGTGAAGCAGCCTTTTATTTTGTTTTGTTACTTGATTTTTGTTGGTGGCTTGGCACTTTTAGGTTGTTTTCTTTAAGTTAAGGTAAACATTTGATTTTGCAAGTTGCTTGGCCTACTTAACTTAGGTTTCTTCAAGACGAAGTAACCTACCTTTCTTCAAGGCTAAGAAACCAAATTAAGCACATAGCATGTCATGCTTTAACTTATGACTTTTAGCAATTCATTTTGAGCTTTTGTTTTGAATTTTGGCTTGAATTCTTGTCCATATTTGAACTTATTCTTTAATATTCAATTTCCTACAAAACTCAAAGAAAAATTGGACAAGAATTAATAAAGAACTAATTTATTCAATAATGCAAAATTCACCTAAAAAGTGTTAATTTAAGTTAGTTTTCTACAATTTGCATAGGATAAATGACATAAAATGATGGTGAAAAGTGTAAACCTTTTGCACTTATCAACCATGTCCCCTTGGCCTCCAACCAATATACCCCCTCGAAGAAATGGATTTGTCCCCCTTTGAGGGCGGTCTATCTCTAAAACCCAAGGCGCGGACCATGTCCCCTTGGTCTCCAACCAATTAACCCCCTCAAAGGCGTGGATCCATCCCCTTTTGACGGTAGTCTATCTCTAAAACAGAAGGAGTGGACCATGTCCCCTTGGTCTCCAACCAATCAACCCCCTAGAAGGCATGGATTTGTCCCCCTTTCACGATAGTCTATCTCTAAACCCAAGGCGCGGACCATGTCCCCTTGATCTCCAACCAATCAACCCCCTCGAAGGTATGGATTTGTCCCCCTTTGATGGCGGTCTATCGCTAAAACCCAAGGTGTGGACCATGTCCCATTGGCCTCCAACCAATCAACCCCCTCGAAGACGTGGATTCGTCTCGCTTTTGCAACGGTATATCTCTAAAACCCAAGGCGTGGACCATGTCCCCTTGGTCTCCAACCAATAAACCCCCTTGAAGGCGTGGATTTGTCGCCCTTTGACGATGATCTATCTCTAAAACCCAAGGCGTGGATAAAGTCCTCCTCGATCCCCAATCACTCATCACAGTCCAGGCGAACATGACTCTAACCCGGCTACATTGCATTAATTTGGGTGATGATTACTTCAGAATTATTAAAGATTGTTCTACTTCACTTAGAACTAACCCGAGTACATTGCATTAATCTGGGTGATGATTACTTTAGAATTATTAATGATTGTTCTATTTCACTTAGAACTAAACCGACTACATTGCATTAATTTGAGTGATGATTACTTAAGAATTATTAAAGATTGTTCTACTTCACTTAGAACTAACCCAACTACATTGCATTAATTATGGTGATGATTACTTCAGAGTTATTAAAGATTGTTCTGCTTCACTTAGAACTAACCCGACTACATTTCATTCATCTGGGTGATGATTACTTCATAATTATTAAAGATTGTTCTACTTCACCAAGAACTATCCCGACTACATTGCATTAATATGGGTGATGGTTACTTCAGAATTATTAAAGATTGTTCGACTTCACTGAGAACTAACCTGACTACATTGCATTAATCCAAGTGTTTTAATTCGATGATCAGAACCTACAAATTAACAATTGACAATTTTCAATTAATCAACGTTTATGAAATTAAATAAGAATACCAAAAATTAGGCGATCAAAATGGAGAAATTAAAACTTCATTAAATGGAAGAGGAAATACAAAATCTGAATGATTACATCAAAATGAAAACTAGAAAAGATATGCGACCAGGCTTCGCCACCACCCCTGCTCGGAATAGGAAGCTTGACCAAGGCACCATCTTCATTAGCAACTAGCTCACCCTCATAAGTGATTCTAGCATCCATCCACGTCCAGGACCAATATAGATCTGGAAAGACTAAGCATACTTGGGAAAAGGCATTATCCCAACCCGCGTTAGCCGCCGCGTTGACCTCATCCTCTACCCTCAGAAAAGCCGCCTTTAATTCCGCAAGCTCCCCGATTAACTAGATGACTTCAGCTCAATCTGAGTCCTCTCGTCTTTCTGATATATTCGACTTGTCCCCAAGTTGAAGCTTCTTCTCTATGGTACTCCTGAGATGGTGAGCTAGGGAGGTCAGCTCCCTTTGGGCAGCTCCCATATTATCCTAGGCTGATAAGGCATACTCTCAAGTATCCTTGAGTTGGAGTGACATGGCGAAGAGTTGTTCGCTCGCAGCCAGATTCTGCCCCTCGAAGCTCGTCAGGGCTTCAACATGCTTCTCTTTAAGTTCTTGAAGCTCGCCTTGTTGGGAGATCTTCATCCATAGGTTACAAAATTCCTCCATGGGCTAAGTGAAAGAAGCATATAAGTGGGCTTGACACCACATCTTGACCCAAAACCTTAAGGCATTAGGTCTATGGGTCCATCCACTTATATGCTCTTTAACTCATCTATTTTTGCCCAATGTGGGACTTCTTCATTCACACTTGGAATACCCAACATCTCCCCCTCGAGTTTGAATTCTCCTCCGAGCATTGGATACACCAGAGCTCAGCTCTCTATCTACTTGCACTGTCGTTGGCTTATCCTTTCATCAATGGAACACGCCGCCTTGACCTCTCGTCAGGAAGACTTTCGACACAAGGATCCCTCGTGGATCTACCGACCACTTGTCGCTTCAATACTCCGTTGAGCTTACGAACCATCGGCTCTGATACTAATTGTTGGTGCAGCAGAAGCGATCATTGCACAGCGTTGGCACAAGCAATCAAATAAAGGCATAGAATAAATAGAAAAGAAGAAACAAGAGAATTTGTTAACAAGGTTCGGCCAATTGTGCCTACATCCCTGGAAGTGCTAAGCGGCTACCAAAATAACATTAGAGAATAAGGATTACAAACCCTAGCACACCCATGGGCCCACCTGCCCATGGGGTGTTTCCATTTGGTGCTTATATTTAGTGCACATTATAACAAGGGACTTGAGTCCAATATATAACATTGATATTCTACTCTATTATAATTCTAGGCAATGTGGAACTTCATATAATAACATATTTCAAACATCCCCAACACGTCTAAATGCTCCTTTTCAAGATTGGTGAGGGCCTCCTCACCAACCCGGGTGGCAAGCACTCCTTCACCCTCGAGATACTTGGCCACCGAAGCAACAAAGACCCCAGCCTCCTAGCTCCTCCTTAGCAGTTCAGACTTGGCCATCGTCACCTGGATCGCCAGTTTGATCAAGGACTCCTTTACCACCTTCGAGATATTATAGCTATACCTCATCTTGGCAGGAGTCGATTTTACCTTACCCACTCCAGCAATCTTACCCTTTCCAGGCATCTTTTGGTGAGCAGCAACCACTTCAACGACAACAGTAAGGGTAGGTTCCTCAATGGTCAAGTCGACCGATTGACTTTGGCTCGACCTAGGAAGAATGGGGGGGGGTGATTCAAGGCGGGAGAGGGGAGTCTCCCCCGAGTCAGCAAGATGCCCACCTTCCCTATATGGGGTGGTGACCTCTCTAGATAGCCCTTCAGATTAGGACGATGAGTTGTGCATTGCCCTCTTGTTGGCCTCAATGTCCCTTCTATTCTGAGCGATCCGCTTCAGGAGTCGACTCTGGTCCACTTCGTCGCCCATGACCACTATTGAAAAAAGAAAGAAGAATAAGTTAGATATCGAGTATACTAATCACAAATAATAGGAGAACACCTATTGTTGGATACCTACCGTCCCGTTCCTCGAACGTTTCACCCTAGACAAGTGCATAACATTCGATGGCCTTCCCCTCCTCGATTCATGCCAGCCTTTCATCTGCACATGCCTTTCCTAGTCATCAAGTTGTTTTTAGGAGAAACTAAAGGAGTCGGCGTGCCTCTGGTGGATGGTCCTATTCCAGGAAAATAGGAAGATAGGTTGTCTGTTGGGACCGAACGCCCAAGTATGGCGTACCCTCGAACTTCCACCCGGAAAAAATTGGGCTTCCAATTCTTCATAGACCCATCAAAAGGATGGAAAAGAGCACAATCATTCTTTGAATAGGGCCACTTACATCCTCGGAGGGGGATAGGCCTCTATTTATAGGAGAAGAGTTGGACTCGGGCCTCCTCCGAGGCCCAATCTGAGAACCCATCTCGCCTGTTAAAAAAACACTCAAGGACAATCCAATAGTGGCCTAGAAATCGAAGCAAAAACATGGCCAAGTATTCGAATTAAACCAATGCATCGTTTGAGCGCTTGAGGGCCCCTCTAAAAATTTTCGCCCCTCCACGTGTCGGCTAAGGACAAACTGCCATCGTGACCTATCCCTACACCTAGGAGCTACTCACATGGTCGACCCTAAACTACAAGCCATCTTCGGTCAATGAGTCTGAACATAGCTCACCGGAAAGGTCGCTAGTTAAACCGTTTGGGTCCTCCGAACATTCTGAGTCTACCAGTGCGCCCGACTTCCGGCCATCTTACTAGACTAGGGGCAACTGTTCCATCCCGGTTAAACCGGATGGATACTCACCCAAAACATCTCCTCCCACGCCGAACGAGAACCAGGCAGAAGCTACTTGGGGAAGACGCCACCCTCCTACAAGCACCATTAATGCACCTCTGACTCAAAATTAATGCATCTCTAACTCGCCATTAATGCGCCCATGTCACACCGCCTGCAAATTCTACCTGCCCCTCTGACAGATTGACGAGGGAAGGCCTACGGAGTGGCTAGAACCGGCCTAACATACGCCTAGCATACGCCCAATATATGCCTAACATACCCCTACTATACCTACTTCATCACAACCAACCAATGTTTAGGCACCGCGTAATCCATCCCAAACGTTATAAGGTTCCCCAAAGAGGAAGTATCATTAATATCTCATTCTCTCATTTATTATTGCATTCATTACTCTATAATCTCACATCTCTCTCATATTTACTCCCAGTCATTCTCATTAAGTCTCATACTGACTTGATTGTCGGAGAATATTTTTAGGTACCTCCCCCAGCGAGTTCAAGCTCTGTTCCGACCAGTTTCCAGAAGCAAGCTACTCAATCGGTTTCCTAATTTCGACCATATCCGATCAACACTAAAGAATAATTCCCAAAAATATACTTTTATTATTTATCTTGTTCTCCTTCCCTTTTCTTCTTTATACATTTCTTAAATCTCACACATTAGTCTCATGTTTTCTTTCACTATCATACGTGGACTTGTCAAAACGAGCTACCTGAATGAGTTCAGGTTAGCCTACATATGGTTTGGGCTATAAAGTTATAATACGATTTATGTATATCAAATTGCATCTCAACCCCGCCCTAAGCGGGTTGTAGGTTATAACAGGCTAGTCCATATTATACTAAAAAATAATTATTTAAACTTGAACATATTTACTCTATTTCTAAAAAATATTGCATTTGATATTAATGTATAACTTTTTTAACGCGCTTGTTATGCCCAATTCAATCAAACTCATAGATCTAATGTTTTATGTTTGAGTTAAAATGTGATATCCAGTTTCCTTGATTATTTTTAGCGTAACCCATTTATTAAATTTCTCATTCTTATTAGAATATCTCTTCCTAACACAATATCATTTGTGACTTCACTTTAATATATAAACCTTTGTACCAATCAAGAATAATATAATGTTGTTTGAGTTTATAGTAATTCGAGTATATATTGAAGTTCAAAAGGAACTTTATATGTCAAAGTATAATCATCATCATAATATATGATTGTCATTTTTATTTTCTCTGGGAAGATCCTTTATATGCTCATTATCAACACCTTCATCATGAATTGGTACCAGTTGAATTTGGTTGTGCAATGTTCTATAGTAAACAATTATATTATCTTTTAGCTTTGTTGTAAAAGTTATTGTTTTTATTGTAAAAGTTAAACCTAATTAAATACACAATTAAGATGAAATCTAATTTGTTTAACGTTTCTTCTGATTTGATTTGATTTGATATATCATTTTGTTCTTGTATAGTGTAAGGCTCCACTGAATCCTTAAGGTCGGTGGTTCGATTCTTGGGAGCGACCCTTATTGGATGGGATAGCCACAAACCCCGAAAGGGATAGTTTCTTACCTAAAAGGGTGAAGGGATACACTTGGTAGTACAAAAAAATGACATTTTGAAAAATAAGATGAATAATAGCATGTTTCACTTTGTAATATTATTGTAATTTATAAATATTCATGTTATAAATATTACTCTATTTTTTCAAAGTTCATATATAACATCAATATTTATTATCTATTTTCATTATAAGTTCATTATACATTATATTGTATTATTGTCAAACTAAAGGTCCTAAAAAGAAGAAAAAGGGAACGAGGTTTAAAATAGCCCACCCATTTTGACAGTTTGGGTGACACGTGGTGACGCCATCCCTCAGTATATGTAATAAGCCGATTAAGATCGTGAAAAGTAAAATTTTAAAAAGGTAAAAAAGGGAAAGCGAAATAAATCAGCGAAACAAAATGGAGAGTGTGAAACGCATTCTCCTCAAATTGTAAAGCAAACTTAATGACCCAACAAAGTAAACCCAACACATTTGGAAATAGCCTAAACGAAATAATAATCTGGCTCGATAAAAAGATAGTACAACTACAAGTTTCAGGAAGACCAAACCCAATTCTCTAAATTAACGTCTAATCTTATTTGTCCCTGTCAGTAATAGGTTTTGCAAATCTGGGTGGTTGGATTAGAAGAGGAAACCCAGAGTTTTTAGATCACATGTACAACAACGTTGCCTTATTAAATTTTTTTCAACCATCTTTCTCATTGTTCACTTCCAAACCTGTACACCCACAACTACAGTCTAAACTAAGGTTTTAACATAGGTTTTAAAACCTTCATATATGGACTTCAATAATTGTCGAGGAATTGAATTTAAAACCTTGACCAGGCCTAAAATACTAAATTAATTTGCGATCTTTTTATAGCTTAAAGATAGAGATTCTGCACCAAAGAGAAAACCATGTTTATTGTAAGCAATAGCTACATGAGCAAAAGTTGTGCCTTAACAATGCTATATTGATCACTTAATCCTATAAAAAACAAATTATATATTTTCAATCCTTGTATGGCTTAATAGTATGAATTAGATCAGACTTACACATGATTAGGCAACTGCATGATGACATAGATTTCAGTGATTCCAATTCCTCCTACAAAATCTTTAGATCGGTGAAATAATTAGGCAAGTTTCTATGTTCCAGCTTCATTGAATGAGTCTCTTGTAGTATATTGAAGTACGAAACTAATCTCCTTTGAGAATTTATCCTTCAAATTTTACCAAAGCACCTGAGCTTATGCTTTGAATAATTTGAACATAAGCTATCTAACTTAGAGGAAGAAGATGATGTGAAGCATAATCTAAGAATTTGCACGTCAGCTCTGATACCATAAAATTAAGGATTTCTACGTAAACTGAATTCCATTGTTTTGAATAAAATCTAGAGCCAAAAGTGGGTTATATACAAGTATTTAGGTCAAAAGCTCTAGCTATCAAAACTGTTTGCTGTCATAATTGTCAAAATAGAATTTTGGAGGGAAAGACCAATTATCCAATTAACATATTTTATACACTACATAGACACCAGTGTAAATATACATGTATACACCACAAATACATGATGAAAACTATGATCCAATAATGTAAACATCGTTTACTGTCATTCCTTCAGAAAGACATGTTAGAACCAGTTTACTACATAGTACATACATTCAGCTTTCCTCATCATTATTCAATAAGTGAGAGAGAATGCAAGCCACGATGGCCAGGAGGGTGGTGTTGGATATGTAACGGTGAGGAGGAGGGAGGTGGACGGAGGTAGATGTTGCCTACGGATGAGATATGTGGAAGTTGAGGTGATGATAAATATATAACTGAGAATTAGACCAAGGGTAAAAATGAATTTGTACCCCATTAGCCCATATGCACTTACGCAAGCTATCTGTTTTTCCACTAAAGAATCAACCATATATATCTAACTTAGATTTAGAAGAATTAGACAAAGGGTACAAAACTAAAAATGAATATGTGCACATGTGCACTTATGCAAGCTTTTTTTTTTATAAGTTAAATTTCAGAGTAAATACTCATTTTAATCGTTCATATTTTTCGACCTTACTAGTTTAGTCCTTCAAAAAAGAAAAGACCTAAAATGGTCCCAAAAATTTCAAATGTGGGTCAAATTAGTCCCTATTAAATGTTGTAAAACATGCTTAAAAATGATTAATTTGACCCACATTTAAAATTTTTTGAGACCATTTTAGATCTTTCCTTTTTTGAAGGACTAAACTAGTAAGGTCGAAAAATATAAGGAACTAAAATGAGTATTTACTCTAAAATTTATTAAAAAGGGAACAAAGTTACAACCATGAATCTAATAATCAAGACACATCGAATAGAATAAGAGAACATATATTACCCACCCAAACATCAAAAAGGCCTAACAATAACAATACAAACACAAAATTGGATTAGAGACTCATTGAGACCACGACATGATTGTGCCTTTGTATCTTTCTATGATTCATAACCAAGATTTGAATTCATTTCATCCTGCAACTCCTCCATGCATGCCGATAGGTAGTTGGACCCAGTTAACAATGAGGATGAATTAATTGGGCTAAATTCAAAGAGGTCCAGAGTTGCTCCAAAATAGATGTCTGATTATACTATTTAATGAATTTTACTTATGTTTTTAATTTCCATGTCTTTTGAAAAACATATCAATTAAGATGTTGCCAAATGTATGACTAATATCATAAGTAGGGTTATCTTTGTATTTAAAGACTCTTTGACTGCTCATAGTAGGGTATGAAATATATCTAGAATATTGCTCATCTTTTTCCTGCCTTCTTTTACATTGTTTACCACATTTGGTAGAAATACCCTACCAATTTGGTGCTTTCATCATCCTTCTCATGCCTCCTAAAAACACATCTCAACCTGTAGAGGATCCCTTAAGCAATATTTTGGAGAAACTTTCCTCCATGGAACTCCATTTTGTTGCAAGGCAAGAACTCATGCAACAAACCATGAATGCTAAGCATGACGAACTACAATAAGTGATTTCAGATCTGAAATAAAAAATGCAGCCAAAACCACCCCCTCTTAACACCCACATCTCCTCCCCACCAGATTTCTCCATCCCATCAAACCCTACCCTAACGTTAAACCCCCAACCCATACCCTAACCTTAAACCCCCGTAATCTTCTTGTTCCCACAACCCATACCCTAACCTTAAACCCCCAAAACTCAACCTACAACCTTTTGATGGCTCTAAACCGTTGGATTGGATTTTCCAAACGGAAATTATTTTTTCCAACTTTACCAGATTGCCCCTAACCAACATATGGACCTTATGCCCTATTCCATGCAAGGGGAAGCACTCAGCTGGTACAAATGGATGTTCCAGAATCATCAGTTAACAACGTGGGAAGCATTTATGAGTGATTTACAACAACGTTTTGGCCCATCATCCTATGATAACCACCAAGCTCAACTATTCAAGTTGCAGCAGCTCACCACAGTTACAGATTATTAACAGCGTTTTGAGAAGTTGTGTAACAAGGTTGTAGGTTTCTCTACTGAAATGATTTTAAATTGCTTTATATATGGTCTTAAACATGAAATTCATAAAGAATTTGTTATTTTACAATCTCATTCTATAAGTCATGCTATGGGGCTGGCCAAATTGATTGAGAGCAGATTGAATGATAACAGACCTTATTCCCGCTTCCCAAAAACAAACATTTCAACCACAAACACACTTCCTAATGGTTCCCCTCCTCCCACAGCCAACAAACTCCACATTAAGCGTCTAACTGCCACTTAAATGCAGGAACGTAGAGCCATAGGTCTATGCTATAACTCTGATGAGAAATATGTTTTTGGTCACAAATGTCAACCTATGCACTTTTTGTTATTGTTAATGAATGATGAGACAGTTGAGTTGTGCAATTTGCAAAGCCCTATAGAAAGTCTGAATACACAATACAATACTATGGGCCCAGAGGAGAATATGGACGAATTTGTCCATTTTCAGCTTTCTCCTCAAGCCCTCCAAGGCAATCATTCAATTAGAACACTGAAATTTCAAGGGCTCATTCTAGGCCACCCGGTTCATGTGTTGATAGACCTTGGCAGATCGCACAATGTTATGCAACTAAGAGTGGCCCAATTTCTAAAACTAGAAATTTCACCCATCCCACACTTCCCAGTTATTGTGAGCAATGGTGAGCATATATACTGCATTAGGGTATGTAAGGAAACTCCTCTCCAACTACAACATCATTTGTTTATGGTTCCATTTTATTTGTTACCGATTCAAGGTGCGAACCTAGTTCTGGGCATCGAATGGTTACAAACATTAGGTCCTATCACTTTAGATTTCTCTATGCCATCTATGATCTTTAACTATGACAATCAACCTATTACTCTAATTGGCAGATCATTTACTCCCCCAAACATAGCCTCCCTTACCTAAATATACTGTATATCTCATACACAATCAATTGTTGAACTGTTTTGCATCTCATTCCCAAATACTGACCCTAGCCAAAATGCTTCCCCAATTCCAGATAACACTTCCAAAAAACAACTATCTTACCAGAAATACAACATATTTTAGAAAACATTTCCCACATATTTAACCCACCAAAAGGCCTACCCTCTAGTCGTCCACATGACCATCGTATAACCCTTCTACCTCATTCTCAACCTGTTAATGTCAAACCATACTGCTACCCCCATGCTCAAAAGGATGCTATGACTAAACTCCTATCAGAAATGCTTCAAGAAGGGATTGTTATTCCAAGTAATAGCCCATTTTCATCCCCGATTATATTGGTTCGGAAAAAAGACGGCACTTGGCATTTCTGTGTTGATTATCGCAACCTCAATGCAATTACAGTGCGGGATCATTTCCCTCTTTCGACATTAGACAAACTTCTCAATGAATTGGTTAGCGAAACAATATTTTCCAAAATTGATTTGAGGTCTAGCTATCGTCAAGTATGAGTGCGGCCAGAAGACACATACAAAACATCTTTTCGTACTTTCGATGGGCAATATGAATTTATCATAATATCGTTTGGGCTTACAAATGCGCCCTCAAATTTTCAATCGACTATGAATGACTTATTGCGGCCCTGTCTACGAAAGTTTGTATTGGTTTTCTTTGATGATATTTTGATTTATAGCTCCACACTAACAAAGCATATTAGTCATCTTCAGTTGCTTTTGGAATTATTATTCACCAATCAATTTTATGCTAAGATGTCTAAGTGTGTGTTTGGGGTCCATACAGTTGCTTATTTGGGTCATATTTTGTCAACAGAAGGGGTTCAACCTGACCCCGATAAAATCCAAGCCATGGTAGAATGGCCTACCCCATTTTTGTTCACCACGTTGCGTGGGTTTCTAGGGCTCACTAGATTTTATTGTTGTTTCATCCGGAATTATGCCGCTCATGCCTCATTGCTCACTGATTTATTATGACATTCACAGTTTACATGGTCTATTATAGTCCAACATGCTTTTACAAAAACTCTGGTATTGGCACTGTCGGATTTTAACATGGTTTTTGATGATGAAACTGATGCTTCAACAATGGCTATTGGAGCGGTGTTGTCAGAGAAGGGTCATCCAATTGTATTCCTCAACAAGAAACTCTCCACTCGAATACAAGGTGCATCTGCATATGTCCGTGAGCTATATGTTGTTACAAAATTAGTAATGAAATGTCGTTAGTATGTCATTGAGCGTTATTTTCGAATTTTTACATACCAGCAAAGCTTAAAACATATATTGACACAAGCTTTTCAGACTAGCGAACAACAAAAGTGGGAAACGAAATTGCAAGGATTTCATTATGAAATTTTTTACAAACCTGAACGAGACAATGGAGTAGCTTATGCTCTGTCTCGGTGTCACATGGCGGAATCCATTCTGGTCTCGATGAGTTGTCCTGTGCCAGGCTTGTTGGCTCAACTTCAATCTTTCTACAAAACAACAGAAGGACATGCATTAGTCACACAATTGTTACAAACCTCTTCAGACAATATTTATCACATTCAGAATGGGTTGTTATACTATAAGGATAGGTTGTATATACCTGATCACAACGGCATGTGATCCACTTTACTCACTGAGTATCAAGCTAGCCCATTGGCATGTCACTCCAGCCTCAAACCCACTATGGCTAGGTTGGCTGCATCTTTTTTCTGGCTAGGCCAGTACAAGGAAGCAAAACAATTTGTTAAACGTTGCTTACTGTATCAGCAAAACAAATACATTCCATAAAAAAAACAAGGCACTCTACAACCTTTACCCATACTTGACAGAGTCTGGGAAGATATTTCCATGGATTTCATCACAGCCTTGCCGCCTTCACATGGACACACTGTCATATGGGTAGTTGTTGATCAGTTGACTAAATATGGTCATTTCATTGTGTTGCCAAGCAACTTTACTACTGTACAACTAGCATGGCGTTTCACCGTTGAGATCTATAGACTGTACGGAGTTCCAAGGACCATAGTCTCTGATCGAGATAAATTGTTCTTGAGTTCATTTTGGAAATATTTTTTCCGCCTGCAAAGTACAAAGTTGTGTTTTAGTATCGCGTATTATTCATAAAATGATGGACAAACAAAGGTGTTAAACAAGAGTATTGAAACTTACTTACGTTGTTTTACAAGTGATAAACCAAGAAACTGGTTCAACTTTTTAGCCTTGGCCGAGTATTGGTACAACACTTCTCGACACTCCTCAATAAATATGACATCATATCAGGCACTATAAGGTCGTCGTCCATCGTCACTCCCCGATTACACTCATGGCCGTACCATGGACAAGGAGTTGGACATTTCCCTACAATAGAGACAATTTTTGATCTCACAACTCAAAACTAACATTTTCAAGGCTCAACAAAGGATGAAGGCTCAATGTGACAAACATAGACAAGACTGTACCTTTGAAATAGGTGCATCGGTTTGGTTGGAATTGCAACCTTATCGGAAAAACACAGTGGCTCGTCAGGTCTCTCCAAAGCTCACCAAACGTTTTTTTGGTTTGTACAAAATCCTCCGACGTGTGGGTATGGTAGCATACGAGTTGGCACTTCTGGAGGGATCCCAAATACACCCAGTCTTTCATGTTTCTAAGCTTCGACAGTTGTAGGGTATACCTCCTAACTCAGACTTAGCTCATCCCTTACAGCTTAAAGACGCTCAATGAAGTGTAATGAGTGAAGAAAAAAAGAAAGAAGAAGTTATCACAGGGAATTTTGGGCAAGTGAAGAGAAAAGACTTAAGTTCAAAGTTTGGTCTTACTTTGTCATAAAGTTCCCAGAGAGGTACTAATGTTCCCACCCACTCGCATAATAATTCAGCCAACTCATCCTTGGGGACCCCAAATTCAATTAAATGGATTTCACCCACAATTAATGTTGGGCTTGGTTCCAAGGAAGTTTCATTGCCCCAAAAAAATATTCACGGTCAGTCTTTGCAAAAATATCTCTGACCAGGCTCCAACATTGACCAATGAGGATGATTTTTCACTACAAAACTATCCCCCACTTTCTCAAAAATCTGCTCCACCCACCCTGCGCACCAATCACGTGAAAGCCTTAAATCCTCTTCATGTGGGCTTCAAGCTATTGGAGGATAAGGAGAATCCTTCTCTCCCTGCACAAAAATCCATTTAATCCACATATGAGGTGCCACGTCAACAAGGAAATCTTAATGCAATTGTTGAAAAGTCAAAGGTGGATAATCAAAGCCACATGGATCCACTAGATGGGTTTCTAGGTTCCAGCTTCAACCTTCAGCACAAAGTTTTTCTCCATGGGCTAGGTATTGATAGGCAGTTGGACCCAGTTAGCAATGAGGATGAATCAATTGGGCTAAATTCAAAGAGGTCTAGAGTTGCTCCAAAATGGATGTCTGATTATGCTATTTAATGAATTTTACTTTTGTTTTTAATTTCCCTGTCTTTTGAAAAACATCTCAATTAAGATGTTGCCAAGTGTATAGCTAATATCATAAGTAGGGTTATGTTTGTATTTAAAGATTCTTTGGCTGCTGATAGTAGAGTATGAAATATATCTAGAACATTGCTCATCTTTTTCTTGCCTTCTTTTACATTGTTTATCACATTTGGTAGAAATACCCTACCACATGCACACCGCTTTATTATTAAAATTGGCATCATTTCTATCTTTCCAAATCAATCAAATTCCAACCGTCAGATGATATAATAAATACCTTTCAAAGCATTACCCTTAACCGGTAAAAAATGTTGTAAATAATGACGTTTATCGGTTGAAGGCAACACTACCAGCAACCCCAACCAACCATAGAGAAGCTGTCAGAACCGAAGATTATTACCTGAAAAGTTATCATCCCTCTTGGCTAGATTCCATTTACATGGAATTCTATCTAAAGTCTCCAAGATGATGCACGAATCTTCAAGGGTGCAACAGATTTCCAAACCGAGTTCCACACTTTTTTGTCCACTTGAGCTAGACTCTTCCACTTACCAAACAACTTTTTAAGCCGACTTCACCAAATAAAAATTAGACACATCATGACTCCATATCCATCTGTCTTCTACCTCCTCCATTATCTTGGTCGAACTCAAAAGCTTCAAAAACTCCTTTAACAAAGGTTTTTCCCACTCGAAAGGCTCCCTTCTCCAAGGAATGTGCCAACCCCACAACCCTTCATGCCACACACCTGACTGACCAACCAAAGTCCTCTTATTCGAACACAAATTATAAATCCTCTCAAATGAGTCCTTCAAGGGGCCACCACCCACCCAAAATCGAGTATGAGTCCCATTCCCCTCCACCTTCTTAAAACCACCCTTCAGCTTCCCTAGAATATTTTTTGACCCTCCTACAACCTTCTGTAGATCTCTCCACCAAAGAGACTTTAAGACCCCCCAACACCCACCCCATCCCACTCAGAGACATTTTGAACCCCATACTTTGATTCTAAAAGTTTTATCCAAAAAACCTATCTCTCAAACAACAACCGCCATCTCCATTTACCAAGAAAGCTTTATTGAAGGACTCAAGATGTTTGATTCTCATACCACCTTTATCACGATCCTTGCAAATTGTGTTCCACTTGAGCCAAGGGATTTTCCTATAGACCCAGTTCCTCCCCACAGAAAATCTCTCTGAATCTAGTCATAGCCTTGGTTACATAGTGCGTAGCCTTGTAGAAGGATGAAAGATAAACTGGTAGTGCATGTAACACTACATTGATCAGCACAACACACCCACCAAAAGATTAGCACAACACACGCAGCTAATCTCTTTGACATATTAGAGAGCATATTTTTCCACAACTCCTTTCGTTTATAGCTAACAGCCACAAGAATCCCTAAAAACTTAATGGGTCAGGGCCCCTTTTGCAGTTTAAATAGTCTGTCATACCATCTAAAAAACTAGAAGGAATGTTGATACCTTACAAGCTTCATTTTCTAAAGACTTATGCAAGCTATCTATTTATTTATATAGTTGGAGGTGGTGAGATTCAATGGTTGTTTTCTATCGCCTATGATGATAAATTGAGATTATTTTGTACGCTGTGGTTAGGTGATGGATGAGGCTGTTGTAGTTGAATTGTGACAAAATTAATGTTCTGAAGAGTGAGTACGTAAAATTGAGAGTATTTTCTGACAAAATTAATGTTCTAAAGATTACCTTATGATCAATGCTATGTGAGAGATGGTTTCCATTATTCTTGTGTTTTTACTTGGTTATGTTGACCTTTTTTATACAACTAACTAATAAGCCTATAACCTCTTCACCATATTTTCATTATGGTTTCCATTATGCTATGTAAAAGACGCTAGGGAGGAGTTAGGATTCTCTCTATTAATGGAGATAAAAATGTCAAATCATTATATTTTTTATCTTGTTTTGGGGTACTTGTCTCAACCTTAATGGAAAGTATGGTAACTTGTAAGTAAGCTATTTTGTTTCTGTATTTTGTTTTAATAGTCTAGGAAGCTATTGACAGCTACTGGCAATTAAGCTAACACTAAGGAGGAAGAAGACAAAACCAAACTAAGAAAAAAATTAAAATCAAATCTGATTTCCTTATTCATTGACTAATGATCACTTAACTTCATTGATTAGTCTCTTTTTGTAGTGTTTTGAACATTGTTTACATTCTTTACATTCATTCTCTTTTTTTATGTCAGTGTTCATTATTGAGTAAACTAAGAAAAAAATCTGAAAAAAAAATGTCGGAAATTTCATTCTCTTTTATTACGAACCAACAACAATTTTATTATTCACATGGCTAGCTAGGAATAATATCATTATAAACTCATGATAGATGTCTACACAAAAGATGATAGATGCTGCAAAGGTGAAGTCTCAGCTTTGAATCATTAGAAAAAGGTAAATGAACAACGTCTTATTCCGATTCGCATGCCAATCCTCATAAATATCTATAAAATCTTTCTCAACCACACTCCTATTAATCTCATCTCCTTGTATTTCTTTTGTCACTTTCTCACTGTTATCTTTTATAACTTATAGATATATTATATATTTAATAAAATTATCTTTTCCCAAAAAAATAATACCATAGTACTTGAATAGTATAAGTAGAATTATTATTGAGTTGCAACTCTCGTGGTATTATAGTAAATTGTCTGCTTCTTGGAGACAATCCTCTTCATTTAGGCTATAATTTAATATCTCCAATTAAATTTATCAAAACATAAAAAAAGTGGCTCATCTTTGATCTTCCATAAAAAAATCTCCAAGGTTTATATAATACTTGCTAAACTTGACTTATATTTAATGTGGATAGTTGTTTAGCTCAGACCTTTTTAAAGGAAAATTTAAGAACTTTTTGTTTCAACTTACCAATTCAAATTGTACACACACAAATTCTAAATAAGACAATTTGCATCCATTCAATTTATTTTAGTAATATTTTATTCTAACTTATTTACTTCTACATCTATTATTCCAATATTTTAATATTTTATTCTAACTTTTACTTCTATATCTATTGTTCAAGAAAAATATATTGTATTCTAACTTTTTTACTTCTATTTCTATATCAACTACCCTACTATTCAATAAAATAAAATAAATGAACAAAACAAATGTTGTTAATTACTGAACTAATTAGCTACTCCTACCCGTGTTGGAGAAATTACTCTCCGTCCGTAATCCATAGAGTAAACACGGAAATCCTTATGACCATGGCTTTGTTCTCACAACCGGAAGTGTATGCCCATACATACACCCAAATGGAACATCCATGGTCCAGACCGAAGAAACCCCAAATGAGTTCATGGTGAAGATGAAGAACATACCTTGTTGAGCCATTTCCTGAATCTCGAAGGTACGAGGGTGAGATGATCTTCCAGTTGATAGAGCGCCGAATGGTTTTCCTTTAGTTCTCTCTAGAGGGGAATGAGAGAATACCCATAAAAGTAACCTCGTAGTGGTTACTACTTTAGTTGCAATAATTCTGATTCAGTCCCTTCATCAAATCAGAAATTGCCTGAAGGTATCTACACTTATTATTATTTCATGACACATATGTCTTTAACCACCAAATTAATTACTTAAGATCATTTTATATTTTGGCTAATTACATAATGGCCATAACACAACTACAGAATTATATTTGTGACCCATAAATTGTCAGAAATTCCAACAACCCGATCCTTCAAATAGGTTTGAATTTTTTTAGTTTAATATAATTATATAGGAGGACATTGCCCTTTTGTGGCCTCTCTTTAAATGGAATGTTGATCCTCTCATGTATGGGGGTGGTATGAAGATGATGACACATAACATAAATAAATTTATAATGCTTTAAATTTTAAATTATTTATAAATAAAAATAATTCTAAAAATAACCAATCCTTTATGGAATTTTTTTAACCATTTAGAAAGGAGACTTAACAATTATACACTTAAAGGGTGACATCAAAATATGTCCTAGTTTTCTTGAAAACATCCTTTCATTTTAAGATAATTTGTACAATTTACGTTATTGTCATCTTAAGGAGAATAATTAAAACCTAACATATTATCCTAATGTAGGCTGGTGGAGAGGCTATTGTTTAGATTATCCACAAAATTGCCTTGATTTGGGTAGTTGAGGATGTGTGATGGTAAGTCTTCACCTTGAGCTTGGTCATTTAAGTTCCCTAATTTTCGTCTAGAATATTTGGTGTGGGCATCAGTTGGAAATTCTCTCATTTTATCTTACCATTATTGAGCACCCAATTTTGTCCACAGCATACATATCATGCATCACTAAAAATCTTTTTTTTTCATTACTGAGGGCACTTTTCATTTAATGGTCGATTTTAATAGCACTATTATTGGACTCGGCTAAAAGTAATCATGGTTGAAAATGGACTAATGCACAAAGACAAACCTTGTTTGTGGTTGAGACCACATGAGCTAAACATGTCACATAAGATGATGCACCATCTCCAGACTCAACTCAAGTGAGAATTAATTTGTCAAATTGTCCTCATTTGAAGACCGGATCATGACCAATCGCTCCTACACTCACATATGCTTCTCCTTTTCTACATAAAGTTTTATTATCAAGTACATAATTTTGTAACTAGTATATACCAATCTATTGATCATGCAAATTTCACATCCTACACTTCACTCCACCAACTATATTCATCGAAAAAACACAACAAAGACAAGCCAAATAAAAATCAATTCATGCATTAACATAACATATTTGACTCACAATTAAAATAATATGGAGGATGATACAAATGTAAGACTCAAATACCAAAAATATATCCATATTCATCCTATTTGAGTGTAGACATCATGTAAAGTGATTATTTTTTTAATAAATCGCAACATGTCAATAGTGCAGGGATGATTTTTCAACCATTTCCCTTGATATTCAGTTATTGAAGAAAATAATACATTATTTCTCATCAACAAAAAATAAAAAAAATAAAAAAATAAAAAAAGTGATAGGTTGAAAACCCGCATGAGCAACCTAGGAAAATGATAGTGGTTCTAGGTCGAAACTGAGACAACTTTGTGGAGAATATAAGTTATAGTCTCCTAACCGAAGTTGAAAGTTCAGAGTAAGCACAGTGAAACAATTTTTGTTATTAAAAACATCAACACTTTAAAAAAAATCATCAGTCAACCTACACTTGGGCAATATATTTGGTTTTAGTCATTCTCCTTAATATGATACTAGAGTATATTATATGGACTAGCATAAAAAGAAAAGGTGTTTTAAAGCAAACTGAGTTAACTTCTAATGCCATTCCTTTGAGAATATAGAAATGGAAGGGAAGTTATAAGTCAGTTGTAGTCAATAAGAATCGTTTTAGCCAAGTTCATAAAGTTATAAAGAATGAGTAAATTGATAGATTTACCATCCCATATGAAATATCACAAGTCACATATTTGTGCATGGGTCCTACCCCTCACTCACTTGTATGAAATAAAAAATATGAGTCATATCTCATTTACATGCATTATAAGTATCATTCTACATCATCATACCAATGAATATATAGTCACACTCATACATTAATATCAATACCCAATTTTGTTTAGCACATACTTTTAAAACAAATAAAAAAATAACAAAAAATCATCATGTATATATATATATATAGTAAAAGTGGGTCATTTTAGTGAAAATGTTTTTTAATCAGACTTGATTTCATAAAAAACTAGCAGTGTACCCGTGCACTTGCACGGGTCGCTTCTTTGTTTATGCATAATACAAATATAATATACATATATTTTATAATATCAATAAATCATGTATTGAAACATTATATTTCCTATTCATATAGGTACAATATTAACATTGATTTTTGAGTGTATATGTAGAATATTAGCAATTATAAATGCGCTTGTATAAGCATTTATTTGTTGAAAGTGTGATTATAGAAAATATTTGATTCTTAAATAACTCAATAAATGAAATTCAAATTGTATTGGATAATATCTCACCTCTATATTCTCTATATAAAATTATAAATATGAGGAGTTATTTTTGCAACATATTTTTTGTGATTACGTTTATAAGTATCATATAAAGTCATAAGGATTTTTTAGCATATCTCTTAAATGCTTATGTTTTATTTTAGATTAATGTTCATTGTCTATAAATATTTGAATATATTTTTAACATTCAAATATTGTATAATTAAATGTTATT
>NW_017724123.1:0-291 GCF_001865875.1 Lupinus angustifolius | reverse complement strand
AGGATGAGGATGAGGATGAGGATGAGGAAGAGGATAGGATGAGGACGAGAATGAGAGTGAGGATAGGATGAGGATGAGGATAGGATTAGGATAGGAAGAGGATGAGAATGAGGATGAGGACGAGCAAGAGGATGAGTACGAGCAAGAGGATGAGGACGAGGATGAGGATAAGAGGAGGATGACAATGAAGAAGATGATGAGGATGAGGATTAGGATAAGAGGAGGATGAGGATGAGGATGAGGATGAGGATGAGGATGAGGATAGGATCGAGATGAGGAAGAGGATGAGGA
>NW_017724122.1:0-272 GCF_001865875.1 Lupinus angustifolius | reverse complement strand
GAGGATGAGGATGAAGAGGAGGATGAGGATGAGGATGAGGATGAGAATTAGGTTAGGATAAGTATGCGGATGAGGATGAGGATAGGAGGAGGATGAGAATGAGGATAGGATGAATAAGAGGATGAGGAGGAGGAGGAGAATGAGGATGAGGATGAGGATGAGGATCAGTAGAGGATGAGGAAGAGGATGAGGATGAGGACGAGGATTAGGATAAGGACGAGGAAGAGGATGAGGATGAGGATGAGGATGAGATTGAGCATGAGGATAGGTGG
>NW_017724121.1:518-2602 GCF_001865875.1 Lupinus angustifolius | reverse complement strand
TGTCTATATAAGAAACACAATTAGCCATGCATTTCATATATACCCATCAATCCATTTCTCTAAGGCCACAACATTTAACTACTTTGTCCAAAATATCAATGGCTTTCAAGAACTTAACCATTCTTGCTTTGCATGTTTCACTTCTACTTTCTTTCATGCCATCCTTATCCATAGCAAATAACTATGCAGCATCAATTGTTTCACCACAAACTATTTGCAACTATACTTTATACCCTTCTTATTGCCAAACTGTGCTTGCTAATCAAAATGGCACCACATTTGACTATTGCAACATTTCCATCAGAAAATCTTTGTCACAGTCACGTAACTTCTTGAACTTAGTCTATTCTTATTATAAAGGTTTCTCATCTTTCTCTCAAATCACAGTTCGTGCTCTTGAAGATTGTCAATTCCTCTCTGAACTTAATTTTGAATACTTATCAAACACTTATGATGTGATTGAAAAATCTAGCAATGTTCTTACCACATCTCAAGTTGAAGATTTTCACACATTTCTTAGTGCTACTTTGACAAATCAACAAACTTGTTTAGATAGCCTAGAAACCTCAACTTCAGACCCAAGAGTGAAAAATGATCTTTATTCCTCTCTCTATAATGATATGAAGCTTAACAGTGTATCCCTTGCATTATTCAAAGAGGCTTGGGTTCCTGAGAATAAAAACTCAACATCATCGGAAAACCATACAAGTCAATCAAATTTCCAAAACCAAGTACGTGCCATCTATGATTCTTCAAAAGGCAATGGGAGAAAACTACTTCAAACAATGGATGATAATGAAAGTATAGTAGTAAAGGATATTGTAGTTGTTAGTAAAGATGGAAGTGGAAACTTCACAACTATCAATGATGCCATAGATGCTGCACCAAATAACACAGTTGCTAGTGATGGTTACTTCATCATTTTTATCACTGAAGGAGTATATCAAGAGTATGTATCTATTGCCAAAAACAAAAAGTTCTTGATGCTGATTGGAGATGGAATCAATCAGACTATTATTACTGGTGATCACAATGTCGTGGATGGTTTTACAACTTTCAACTCAGCAACATTTGGTAAGCTACATAAACATATATATATAGAAACATTAATATATGATAAATTTAAGAGCATATATGATAATTTATATAGACTTTTTTACATTGTAACTGCATCATTCACTATTCATATTTAATTATCATTGAATTTGCAGCTGTGGTAGCACAAGGGTTTGTAGCAGTTAACATAACATTTCGCAACACTGCTGGACCAAGCAAACACCAAGCAGTTGCAGTAAGAAATGGAGCAGATATGTCCACATTCTATAGTTGCAGCTTTGAAGGGTATCAAGACACTTTATACACACATTCATTGAGACAATTCTATCGTGAATGTGACATATATGGAACAGTTGATTTCATATTTGGAAATGCAGCAGTTGTTTTTCAAAGTTGTAACTTTTATCCTCGTCTTCCAATGAGTCAACAATTCAATGCTATCACTGCTCAAGGTCGTAGTGATCCAAATCAAAACACTGGTATTTCAATACAAAATGGAATAATAAAAGCTGATAATGATTTGGCTCCAATGGTTAGTAGTGTGAAAACATACCTTGGAAGGCCATGGAAGGAGTACTCAAGAACAGTGTATATGGAATGTTTCATGGATAATTTGATAGCTCCTGAAGGATGGCATGAATGGAATGGAGATTTTGCACTAAACACTTCATACTATGCAGAATATAATAACATGGGACCTGGTTCAAATACTCAAAATCGTGTAACATGGTTGGGATATCATGTTATCAATGCTAATGATGCACTTAATTTTACTGTCTCTACCTTCTTGGATGGAGATTTTTGGTTGCCTCAAACTAGTGTTCCTTTTCAGGTGTCTATATAATTAATAACACCAAATTAAAGTTGCTTATGTACAATTATTGGAAAAGTCGTAGTAGATTAAGCTTCATGTAATTTTCTCTGCATACCATATTTATACTTGTAATTCTAATAATGCACATGTTTTTCATTCAACATTATTATATCTTCGCCATCTAAAATGGGTGTAAAGTGGGGCTCCTAGAATC
>NW_017724121.1:0-418 GCF_001865875.1 Lupinus angustifolius | reverse complement strand
GATTAGGATAGGATGAGGATGGGGAAGAGGATAGGATGAGGAGGAGGAGGAAGATGAGGACGAAGGTAGGATGAGGAAGAGGATGAGGATGAAGAGGAGGGTAGGATGAGTATGAGGATGAGGATGTCGTTGACGATGAGGAGGAGGATAGGATGAGGATGAGGATATGATGAGGATGAGGACGAAGATAGGATGAGGAAGAGGAGGAGGAGGAAGGGGAGGAGGAGGAAGAGGAGGGTAGGATGAGGATGAGGAAGAGGAGGAGGAGGAAGAGGAGGGTAGGATGAGGATGAGGATGAGGACGTGGATAGGATGACGATGAGGATAGGATGAGGAGTAGGAGGAGAAGGAGGAGGAGGAGGAGGAGCATGAGGATGAGGATGAGGTTGAGGATGATGATAGGATGAGGAGGAGGAGG
>NW_017724120.1:0-765 GCF_001865875.1 Lupinus angustifolius | reverse complement strand
CCTCCTCCTCATTCTCGTCCTCATCCTATCCTCATCCTCCTCCTCTTCCTCATCCTTTCCATATACACATCCTCATCCTCATCCTCTTCCACATCCTTATCCGATCCTAATTCTCATTCTAGTCCTCATCCTTTCCTTTTCCTCATCCCCATCCTCATCCTCATCCTCATCCTCGTGCTCATCCTATCCTCATCCTTATCCTCCTCCTCCTCATCCTCTCCTCTGCCTCGTCCTATCCTCGCCCTCATCCTCATCCTATCCTCATCGTCATCCTCTTCCTCATCCTCATTCTACTACTCATCCTATCCTCATCCTCATTATCATCCTCATCCTATCCTTATCCTCTCCTAATCCACATCCTATCTTCATCCTCATTCTCGTCCTAATCCAATCCTCATCCTCATTCTCGTCCTCATCCTATCTTAAGCCTCCTCCTCATCCTATCCTCCTCCTCATTCTCGTCCTCATCCTATCTTAAGCCTCCTCCTCATCCTATCCTCCTCCTCATTCTCGTCCTCATCCTATCTTAAGCCTCCTCCTCATCCTATCCTCCTCCTCATTCTCGTCCTCATCCTATCTTAAGCCTCCTCCTCATCCTATCCTCCTCCTCATTCTCGTCCTCATCCTATCTTAAGCCTCCTCCTCATCCTATCCTCCTCCTCATTCTCGTCCTCATCCTATCTTAAGCCTCCTCCTCATCCTATCCTCATCGTCATCCTCTTCCTCATCCTATCCTCCTCCTCATTCTCGTCCTCATCCTATCTT
>NW_017724119.1:0-38906 GCF_001865875.1 Lupinus angustifolius | reverse complement strand
AGAGAAATCCTGCAACGCGAATTTTTATCCTGGTTCGTTTGCTGTCCACTGCAAACTACATCCAGGCCTCCCGGCTGACTTGGGAGATTTCCTTCACTATAATTGAATCAATGTATTTACATGCACATCATCCAATTACAACACTTAGAAAATTACAAGAAAATAAAGAAACCTATTCAATGGTTTGACTCCCTTCCTACCGACAAAGAAAGCGTTTCTTTCGGCGTAGCCCCAGCCAAAGAATCTCTGTTCTTTCCTTTTCTAACACTCTAAGCAATTATGAAGAAACACTCAATCTCTAAGGTGATAAGACACCACGATATTCCCTTGTTACAACAATTACACAACAAAGTAGAAGAGTAAAATTAAGCTATTACAAAGCTCAAATATGACAAGAAGGCTTTACTCTAATGCACATCTAATACAAACTCATGTGAAATGACAAGTATTAGTTATGAAAACAGAAGTTACAGAATCATAAAACTTCATGAAAAAGCATCAAAGATATGCATGAACATGTGAGGGAAAACATGAGAAATTATAACATGAAATGCACTCAATCCTAAAGCATAGAATCTCTCATTTCTAAACTCACAAATGCATTTAACAAATAGATGCAACAATTAACACGCAGAATGCTCTAACTCTCTAATAAATGCAACATGCAACTTATGAGATCAATTCTGAAAACGCAGTTTATAAAGAATCAGTTCTGAAGCCCAGTTAATCGATTAAATCCTTGGTTAATCGATTAACGTTGTTCAAAAACGTAACTGATTCTGTTTTCCAAGCTTTTCAGTTTCAACAACTTTTCAAACAGTTAGGTTAATCGATTAAAGTATTAGTTAATCGATTAACAGCATTTTTAAATGTGTATTTTTAACTACAAAACCTCAAATACGTTATGCACTTAGTTCATACATGTTTCACACTTAGTTTATGCCTAGAATGCACATATACATGTATTTATGTAATGCATGAACATATTATGAATGACATATCTCAAAGATGAAATGATTTAAAAGATTTATGCATATGAGACATGTATTAGGTTCCCTAAGCCTTGCCTCAACTTAAACTAGATTCTAGTCTAAGCCTAGTACCAATTAAAGACTTAAGCACGTTGATTTGTTGGTGATCTTCAAGCTCTTATTAGCACAAGTTGTCCTCATCAAAACCATGACATATAAAGAGAGCTTTCCAAAGTGTTCCTCTTGACATGCACACTTTCATTTGATAGGTTAAATCACGTCTTGGAATAGGTGAGTTGAAGTCTAAAAATTTGGCCTATTTCAAGACAACATGTTGGGCCCTAAGTTTAAGCAATGTGTCGTCCATTTAAGAGTGAAAACATGTCTGATTGTTTATCAGGTGTTTATTACTGGCCTATAATAATTAGGTCAGGTTAAACTTTTTTTATAAACAAGTCAGACTCGGACTTTTTAAAAGATTATTTAGCTTAATAGATCAAACTTTAGACCATCTAAATGACCTTTTAAGAATAACATGTCGGCCTATTTAGTTATATTATATAACAATGTTGAAATTATATTATTTTAATATAAGTATATGTAATTTTAATATAGAAATGTTTACAAAAATATAATTTAATTATTAAAATTAGATAGGTCTAACCAAAAGAAAGGATATTAGCTCATTTGAATATAGACATTATGACATATCTCATGACTATATAGTATAACAGACTTTTAAACAGACTAATAGACTTTTAAACAGACTAGACCTAAGTTTTGTAAAAATAAAATAAATAGACTAACAGATCAAGATCAAACTCCTATATATTATATAAGTTCGGTCTGTTTAAGGCTAAATCTAACATGTTTCTATGTCGAACTCAACCTACTAGTATATCTTGTTTTCTTAATAATTAAGTAAAATAATATAATATAATATACATATCATCATATCATATACACACCATCAAACGTCTTGAAGAGAAATAATCAAATTGTTCTATTATTCGGAATGGCGAGATTATTTCTTCCATGTTTTTCAAATTTTAGGAAAAAGGTAAATATTAAAAGGTTTTGTAATAATAAATCTGAAACACAATTTAATTTTCAATTAAAAATTCATTTGAATGAATTCAAATCATTCATTCATAAAATGTATATACAAATTTTACATTATTTCCAATACAATCGCTATCTTATTCTTCAATATATTCTTTATTTAAAACTAGTCTGTTGGCACACACTGTTAAATCTGTCAACATATTCTTATTGTTTTTATCGATTGTATACCTGAGATTATTTGAGACGTCCAAAGATTTAATTAATGAAATGTGTATGTATAGAATAGTGTTATATATAACTCACAATAGCAAACAATATCATTTTTGTTGTCCATAAAACTAATATAACATGATATTGTTTGCTATTGTGAGTTATATATAACACATACACATTTCATTAATTAAATCTTTGGACGTCTCAAATAATCTCATTATACAATCAATAAAAAACAATAGGAATATGTTGACAGATATAATAGTGTGTGCCAACAAACTAGTTTTAAATAAAGTAAATATTGAAGAATAAGATAGCAATTGTATCGGAAATAATGTAAAATTTATATATACATTTTATGAATGAATGATTTGAATTCATTCAAATTAATTTTTAATTGAAAATTAAATTGTGTTTCAGATTTATTATTACAAAAGCTTTTAATATTTACCTTTTTCCCTAAAAGTCATTAAATATTTTTGAAAAACATGGAAGAAACGTCATATTTATAAAGTGAACAAAAATTTAACAAGAAAGTCATTAATTAATAAAGTGATTGAAAGTATTAACAAGAAACGTTTTCCATGTTATTAGGAAAAGGAAAATTTAACAATAACGTTATTAAATTTTGGAAAGTAAATGGTTTTAATGTTATTATTAGGATTATTATCATTTGCTATTCTACATTCCTTTACGTATAGGATTCAGCTAATACTCTCTGATACGTGTGTAGAGTGTTGATGCAAAGCTAGTTGATTGCTTAGCTGCAACCATTATTGAAACTTAAAACTTGAAACAGTAATAATGTTATAGAAATTTAGCGTGCACACGTTAGTCATACACTATAGGAAACAATGACTTTTAAAAAAAAACTAGGATATAATAAGAGGTGAAGTTGGAATTTAAAAATTACATTTGCCTAATTGTTTTTTAGCCATGTTTTGACTTTAGAAACAAACAGTAACTTTATTATTATTTTTATACTTGGATAAAGTAAAAACGAAAAATTGTAATATAAAAATTAGACTAATTCAATTAACTTATTGATCATTAATCATGTTTTGACTTTATCTAGAATAATAGATTAGTAAATGTGGGATTATATCTATACAACAACTTTCATGAGTTTATGGTTTAAGATTTTGTGATATTGGCATCAGGATATAAAGTCAAATTGAATGTGGAGTTACATTTTAACCATAATAATAATAATAATATGAATGATACATGTCATATTTATAATATATTTGACAATTTTGTAAACAAAAATAATTTCAAAATAAAATACATATACAATTACAAATCAATCACAATCGTTAAATAAAATTCCTTCAATGAAAATTAACTACATAACGTATGGAGGTCACTGGGAATCAATTTTGTACAATAAAGATAGGGCAGGACAACCTGTTTCATACAAAAGTAATAATATATTCTTCAACTAATTTCTTTTATAAATCATTTTATTTGTAAGAAAGTAAATTAATCATTAATAAATTAAATATAATTTTATGACATATATCACTTTCTATTAGGTATAAAGATTTGTGGGATGATTGATTTTATAAGGGATCTCATCTTCTGTCTTATAATTTGTGTCATAAAATATGATTGATCAAAAAATACTTAATAATTAAATTTTAATTTAAATATATTATTTTCAATCAATCCTAATATTATTATATATAGAGTGATATTCACTGGTAAAGTAGATGTGCACACATTTTATAAAAGTTTTTCCCTTTATATTAAACATGTATAGGCCCCTCCACATAAAAAATGAAACTCTTTCTTCTACTGGTCACGCGGCGAAAACCCAAAGCAAGCATAAGTAAGTCAAAATGTGGCACGGGCCTGTCCTAACTAAGTCGAGCAACTACGTTACCGAGCCCGAAGTTGATACTTGATAGTGTCTCAAATTTATTTATTTTTTATGATTAACTTTTATTTTCAAAATTTTTATTCTTATATAATAATATGACATATCTCTTCTCTCAATTTTTTTGATTTTGATTATTATTAATTATTATACTACATTCATGAATATAATTATTATTTTGTTAATTTTAGTGGTCATTTATTATATTATCATCATTGTTGTAAAATAAAATTAAGGTTTGTTTTGAATAGATAAAATGTGAGATCGTCTAAGATATATTGAGAAGATAATCAAAAAATAAAAATATGTTGGACTCAAGTCCTCAATAAATAAAAATAATAATTTAACAAAAAAATGTATCAAATATCCTCATAACGTTTATGAGACTTTTTTCTCAAATATTAGTATAAATTTATTACATAATTATTTTTTTTATAAATAATGGATACTATCTTTTATTTGACGCATAATTTGCATTGAAATTTAATTTTCATTTAAGCTTTTATGTGCAAATCTCACATAACTTTTATGTTAGATAAGGACCTTATCTTTTTCCTTTAACCTATCATCACATAGAAAAAATAAATGAAAACAAAAATTAAATAAAAGTGGACAACAAGTACCTTATATTCCAATCGTAACTATCAATATTGGATGGATTGGTTCAATTGGAAAACTAAATTTTATATAGATACGATATGACAGTCATACAAGACATACAATTAAGACGGTGGAAAGGGAAAAATATTGGCAAGAATTGGTCAAATTATCTCATATTGTATGGTAAAATTCAATTTGACCATGAAATTTTTACATATTATTCAAAACAACAGATTAGTTATTCAAATCTTGAATATTATATTTGTTTGTAACATGGTAAGTTATTGTAACTTTATAATGATGGAATTATATATCATAAATAATAATTTTATATTGGTAAATTTATTATAATATATATTTACATAATATATATAAATTTATTGTAGTTTATTATAATAATATTTATATTGATAAATTTAGTGAATCACATATTAAACTAATATATTATTAGACTAGTATTAGTTTGATAATCTGATATTAATAATACTAATATCGTTAGTGGAGAGAAGTGATTGAACATCTATGTACATATTCAAGTAACAATGTTAACTAGATGATAGAGGTCATATGTTTGAAAATAATAAACCTTATATGATTCTTTTTATTCTATAGATACTAGTTTACTTCATTCTTTTTGTATGGCTTTTACACACATGTATGGCATAAAAATAGAATATAAAGAAATGACATTATGGGATATTCTTCTAAAATAAAGTTGTTAATAAAATATAAAATAAAATAAGGAAATAAATTTAGGTTCAGTAAAGTACATTTTGAAGATAAAATATTTTGTGGAATATATTTGTTTACACTACCTGGGCGCATCAAATATTATTAGAGAAAAAAGATGAACATACTGACAATGTAACAATTTTTTATATTGTCATTGTATTATCTATTATTCATTTTTAGATATCATTGACTTTACTAATAAGATATTGGCCTAGTGGTCTAAGGTCGTGTTTAATCCCTATGATGATAAAAAAATATCAAATGTTCAATTCCTATGAGCGACACTTGTAAGAAGGGGTAGTCATGCATCCCAAAATTGATTAGTTTTTTACTCAAAAGGGTGAGGGATACCATTAGTGATACCAAAAAAATCATCATTGATTGTCAAATAAAAACAATACAAATAAATGACTGATAATGTATTCACTATGTGCACAAATCTTTATATTTTCACTATATATATTATATTCTTATTAATGTGTTACTATTAATTGACTTCAAGCGTAATATCTATACATTATAATTGTAAAGATTTATACATAGTTATTAATTTATTATATCATCTACAATTCATTTGTATTATCTTTTTTGAAAAGAATGGTGACTAAATATGAATGGTTAATGATGCAATGACAGTGTATAAAACTTATATATTGTTAGTGTATATATCTTTTTCTCATTGACTTTTCAATAAATGTAAGAGTTTAAAATGTATAGGTTGTAAACTTGTTTTATACATACGTCCAATAAAAATGTGTCATTTCAAATTATTTTGTCACATCATATTAAAAAAAGGAAAAGTAATTATCTTTCCACTATATCTACCTTTTCATCTTCTTAACTCATATCATTTCACTAGGGATGGTAATATGGGTTTGGCTGCCAACCAGTTTTTATTGGCAATTATGGGTTGGAGATTTGAGATCTTTTAGTAATAAGGGTCGGGTTGGGCCAACCCATATTTTGGCAGCCCAAAGGTGGTCGGGTCTGGCCGTATTGTCATCCCTAACCTTGAGTCTTCATGTTTATCTATGAATTTATGTAAAAGATAAATACATGGTTGTGGTTAATAGATAAAATATGTACCTTTGCTCAACTACACTAGTTGTTGTCAAGGCTTGAGATGCATTATCATGACTTTTGTTATGAACATTTTTAAATATTAGATGCGCCACATATTTAGTACCATGCTCAGTAAATTCTAGTGTTAGAACTTCATCCGAATTTCATAAATGTCTATCTTTTTTTGTCAAATAGGAACATCATAGAGAAATAGATCATGTTCCATATCACGTAGGTGTTTCCATAAAAGTTCCATTTCGAACAAGGCATGTGGACCCACCAAGCTAGAGATGATTGTCTATAGTACCTCTTCATGACAACCCACGATCAAATTATTTGTTCTAATGATTTTCATTTTGTTATGAAACCAATGATCAAGAACATAATTATTATATAAATACATTAATTTCATCAACAAGAATGTACCTATGGAAATTTCATCAACCTAAGATCAAGAATGTAATTATGATTTATTTGTTTTAATGATAATATAGATGATAATGAAGAATAAGATTTGAAAGACATTGATGTGGATAGTAATAGAAAAGTGGATGTATCTTCTTCCAAGAGAGTATCTAATGTTTAAAATCTAGGAGTTAAAAGCTTTAGTTGAACTAGAAGTCTAAGAGTTTAAGACTATAATGGTTTGTGTTATTTAGAACTTATAAGTTTTAAACTAAGACCATATGTTATTATGAGATTGTAGACTTTGGTTTGCAATTTTTTATTTATTTTAAAATACATTTATGAGACATTATAATTATTTATTTTTGAAATTGTGATTGAGTTGTTTATAAAGGTGTGTTTTGAAGGAAAAAACAGGTCAGCTCGCCAACATGCCAACCCTGCCAAATATGTGTCGGGCTGACATTTTGAGTCTATTTAGCAATAAGGGTCGAGTCGGACCAACCTATATTTTACCAATATCAATTTTACTTTCTATATTGTCTCACTTCTATTGTGCCTACTTTAGTGCAATTGTCTTTAGTATTGCTTCCCTTTTCTAGTGCCTTTTTATGGGAGTACATCTGTTGTCATATCCATTTTATCATTATGTAAACCACTTATTGTGATTAGTTGAAAAAATATATTTAAATTAAAATTAAAATTTAATAAATAAATATTTTTTAATTAATAATAAATAGTGGTACACTTTTTGGGACTGAAGATTTCCTCTCATTCTTTGCACCCTTTGGTCTTCTAAATTGTTCTAAAACTTTTCCCACTATATACTTGTGCATCTGATGGGACACTCATTTTTTCAGTTACACTATAAACTCAATCTTTATTCTCAACTCTAGTCTATGAATCCAAGTTCATTGTCCCTTAGATTTGGTTTCCAAAATAAGTAAATTTCTTAAGTGGGTAACCATTTTTATTATTAATTTTTACACTCAAAGTGGTAACTTTCCTTCTATCATTACTCTTTCATTTCTTTAAAACGAAATCCATAATAATGTAACTTAAGATTGCAAAAAAAAAAAATCGCAACCTGTGTATTAATAAATGATCTTTTTTGTGTGTAGATTTACATTTTATATGCTTTTCTAGCTAGATATAGTTGTAAATTTACATTTTGTATACTAATTTATTTTGCTTAAACTATTGATCTTTTGATTATTTAATATATTTTAAAATACCTATCCTCTAGTAGATTGTTTGTGGATCTGAACATACTTTGCGAGCAAAGCTGACATTTTCACAAGAGTTACATAGTACCATTCTGGCTAGGTTTTTTTTGGCTTATTGTAAAAAATATATTCTTCTTTTATAATGAATTAACTTGTTTGTATTGGGCACAAGAAATATCATGAAGGAAGCGGGGCCTCTTAGCATGACATTCAATATACCTTTTATAATACTTCCTCCTCATTTCTCCTTTGGTTTTGGTTTTCTGTTTTGCCTTGAGTGTTAGAGAGTTAGTTTTTCTTCTTGTTTTAGTTTCTCAATTCTAGCTGTTAGTAGTTAGGCGCCTTTTTCTGTTTTAGTTAGTTAATTCTGTTTTCTTGCTTCCCAAGTAATCCTTGCTTGTATAAATAGAACCTATTTTGGTTCTTCAATTCAATAAGAATGAGGTATAATTCATCCTATTTATGTAAGATGGTATCAGAGCTCTCGATCTGAGAGCTCTGCTGCGCATAACATTCATTCAATCTTGATCAAAGCCCATTTTTGAAGAAGGAAGACAGAAAGGTGACCCATATGCTCGCCTTCCAAAAACACTCATCCTTGGCATAAGAATTTTTGTTTGTGAAACCATAAAAGGTATCACATCTCTCACCAATTTCATTCTAGCTTTCTATTCTGTTCTTTGTTGCACATCAAGAAGCCATGGCAGACATAGACTTTGATGATTCACAAGAAATCACAGCTCCCAATCCTTCCAGAATTGATCCTCAAAATCCTTGCAATCCATATTATATCCACCCTGGAGAGAACCCAGGATTCATCCTCGTATCTCCACCACTGGAAGGAGGGCATTAATACACATGGAGTAAATCCATGAGGAGAGCCTTGCTCTCAAAGAATAAATACAAATTTGTTGATGGCTCAATTAGGATGCCCAAGAACACTGATCCAGATTTTGATGTATGGGAAAGATGTAATACAATGGTGGTTTCTTGGATCACAAGAACCTTAACACCTCATATTGCACAGAGCATTGTGTGCATAGATATTGCTCAAGAGCTTTGGCAAGACTTAAGGGACAGATTTGCTAAGGGTAACTACTTTAGAATGTCCAACTTGCTGCAAGAAGTTCACTCCATTAAACAAGGAGATAAACACATTTCCACCTATTTCACTGCCCTCAAAACCCTTTGGGAAGATTTGGAGTCTTTGAGTCTAATACCTGCGTGCACTTGTGAGGTTCAATGCAAGTGTGATCTTGTTAAAAGGATAAAAGAAGGTAGAGAAGCAGAATATGTGATCTGCTTCTTGAAAGGTCTAACTGACCAATTTCAAACTTCCAAGTCTCAAATCCTTCTTATGGAACCATTGCCTACCATCAACAAAACCTTCTCCTTAATCATCCGGGCAGAGGGACAATACAATGAACAAAGCATAGGAGATTCCAAGGTTTTATTCAATGTTAGCAATCAAGACCAGGCTTGGAAACCAGCAACAAATAAAACCTATCCCAATGTTACAAGAGGCAGAGGAAGGGTAGGTGGAAGATCTTACAACAATAGCAGAACCAATTATGTGAAAGTATGCACCCATTGCAACAAACAAGGACACACCATAGATACTTGTTATTTTAAACATGGCTTTCCTCCCAATTACAACAATAAGCCCAAGTCTGGCAGTAGATCTATCAACAGCATTGCAGAGCAACAATCTCAACAAAACATTGATGAAAATGATAAGAGAAAAAGGACCAGCTTGCAGTTTAATGCTGAACAATATGCTCAACTCACATCTCTCCTACAACAAGCAGAGATCAATCCATCTCAGCACCAAGTTAATCAATTGAGCATCAACAACACTGACACAACAACCACAATCGATGCATCTGATAATAGCAACACCTTAGGTAACATACATTCTTGGATATTAGATAGTGGAGCCACAGATCATGTAAGTCCCTTCCTATCTGATTTTGAATATTATAGATCAATAAAGCCTATCACAATTCGATTACCAAATGGATCCATCACTACTTCTAAGCATTGTGGAACAATTACTTTATCTACCAATTTAATCCTCTATGATGTTCTACATATACCAAACTTTAAGTATCATTTGATTTCAATACATAAACTCACTGATTCACTCAATTGCAGATTAACATTTGACAAGTCTCATTGCCTTATTCAGGATATGAATACCTTGAAGACGATTGGACATGTTAAGGCTCTCAATGGCTTATATATGCTCAATATGGCTGCAAGTACAAATAGACTCAATTTACATTCTGTTAATTCCATCCATGATAACACTCATAACTCTGCTTTTGATTTGTGGCACTATAGGTTAGGCCACCCTTCTAATTCTGTTATGCACACTATTTCTAAACATGTTTCTGATGTTAAATACAATAACTCTCATGTTTGTGACTATTGTTATATGGCAAAATTAACCAAGCTTCCTTTTCCAACTAGTATGCACAAAACCAATTCCCCCTTTGACATTGTCCATATGGACATATGGGGTCCAAATGCTATTGCTTCCAATCAAGGCCATAGATATTTTCTCACTGTTATAGATGATTTTAGTAGGCATACCTGGTTATTTTTGATGAAGAACAAAGGGCAGGCCAGAACTCTTGCCCAAGATTTTGTGGCTATAGTGCAAACTCAGTTTCACAAAGTGATTAAGACCATTAGAACAGACAATGGCCCTGAATTTACTATGCCTTCCTTCTATCAAAGTCTTGGCATCACACACCAAACAAGTTGTGTTGAAACCCCTAAAAAAAACTCTGTTGTTGAGAGAAAACACAGACATCTCTTGAATGTCACAAGGGCCATCTTGTTTCAGTCCCATTTACCTAAAGCCTATTGCGGCTATGCTGTTAAGCATGCCACTTACTTGATCAATAGACTACCTAGCCCTGTTCTACATCATAAGTCTCCTTTCAGCATCTTACACAATCAAGAGGCATCCTTAGATAACCTAAGAGTCTTTGGCAGCCTTTCCTATGCTTGTACCCTTCACCATAATAGAACAAAACTAGACTCTAGAGCCAAGAAATGTGTGTTCTTAGGCTATCAATTTGGCACAAAAGGATACCTCCTCCTAGACCTTAAAACCAGAGAGATCTTTTTATCTAGAAATGTGATTTTTAAGGAACATATTTTCCCTTATGCCACCATTCAACCTTATCAGCAATCCCCTGTTACTCCTAATACCATACCTCCTGCCACATATCTCTTGTTTTGCGATCTTGATTCCCAGACACAACAACCTATCACACCTACTCCTCCTACTAATGACACAACCCCTTTGCATACTGAACCCTCTCATACTCCTTCTGCACCTATTAGCAATACAACTCCTTTACATACTGATCTAAGAAGATCTAGTAGAATTAAACATCCCTCATCCTACTTACAAGATTTCCATCATTCTCTCCTTAACCACATACATTGCACAGATGCCCCTCAAGTCACTCATCCCCTGTCCACTGTCCTCTCCTACCACAAATTAGCACCAAAACAATTGCACCACACCTTAAGCATCTCCACTGAATATGAACCAAAAACCTACCATCAAGCTATTAAATTCTCTCATTGGATTGAGGCTATGCAGAATGAGATCAATGCTCTTGAACTAAACCACACTTGGTCCCTAGTTGACTTACCACCTAATAAAAGTCCCATAGCAGCTAAGTGGGTTTACAAGATCAAACACAAATCAGATGGAAGCATAGAGAGATATAAAGCCAGGCTTGTTGCCAAGGGATACACCCAAACTGAAGGCATAGACTATTTCGAAACTTTTGCCCCTGTCATTAAACTCACAACAGTGAGGCTTTTACTTGTCATTGCTTCTTCTCAAAACTGGACGCTACACCAACTTGACATAAACAATGCATTCCTTCATGTAGATTTACATGAAGAAGTATACATGGTCGTACCCCCTGGATTTGTTGGCCACAAACCAAACCAAGTATGCAAGTTACACAAATCCATGTATGGCCTCAAACAAGCAAGTATGCAATGGTATCATAAGTTGTCCTCAACTCTGTTTTCCCTTGGTTATACTCAATCTCAACATGATCATTCTCTATTTACTAAGTCTGCATCACATCACTTACATAAACTTTTTCGAATTAAAGATCTTGGTCCTTTGAAAAAATTTCTTGGTCTTGAGATAGCTAGAAACAATAAAGGCATCACTTTGTGCCAAAGAAAATATGCTCTGGATATTTTATCAGACACAGGTTTTCTCTCTTCCAAGCCAGCAGTAACACCAATGGTCAGAACAACAAGATTATATCAAGGAGATGGTGAACCTCATCATGATCTTGCTTCATATAGAAGATTGGTTGGCAGGCTTCTCTATTTGACAAATACCAGACCAGATCTCTCTTTTGCTGTCCAACAACTCACTCAATTCATGGCCTCCCCTACAACAACTCAACACAAAGCTTTAACTAGAATTTTGAGATATATAAAGTCATCTCCTGGTCAAGGACTCTTGTATCCCTCTTCCTCTAAACTCATTTTAAAAGCCTTTTCTGATTCTGATTGGGCAACATGTTTAGATACAAGGAAATCTATTTCCGGTTTTTGTGTTTTCTTAGGTAATTCACTCATATCTTGGAAATCCAAGAAGCAACAAACCGTGGCCAGATCATCCTCCAAAGCAGAGTACAGGGCCCTTGCCTCCACATCTTGTGAGCTTCAATGGATCACCTATCTTATGCAATCTCTTCAAATTGCCTACACTTCTCCTGCTTTGCTATACTGTGACAATACTTCAGCTTGTCACATTACAAACAATAATGTATTCCATGAACGCACCAAGCCATTGGATCCTACACCTTTTCATTACTTGCCATGTAGTTCGAGAAAGGCTTCTCCAACACTTATTTCATTTACTTCCCATCTCTTCTTCTGAGAAATATGCAGATATCCTAACCAAACCATTGGATCCTACACCTTTTCATTACTTGCTTTCCAAACTGGGAGTAATTGACATATACTCACCAGTTTGAAGGGGGCTTTTATAATACCTCCTCCTCATTTCTCCTTTGGTTTTGGTTTTCTATTTTGCCTTGAGTGTTAGAGAGTTAGTTTTTCTTCTGGTTTTAGTTTCTCAATTCTAGCCGTTAGTAGTTAGGCGCCTTTTTCTGTTTTAGTTAGTTAATTCTGTTTTCTTGCTTCCCAAGTAATCCTTGCTTGTATAAATAGAACCTGTTTTGGTTCTTCAATTCAATAAGAATGAGGTATAATTTATCCTATTTCTGCAAGAATACCTATGTACATTGCATCAAGGCTTCAAGTTTGGAAGCTAATTTTTCTTACATTTATTCAATGAGTTATTGCATGCTAAAATTGAAACAGATTTATTATACATTGAGGATCATGTTCAAGTTTTCTCTTATCCCAAACTATTTTCTTATTTATTTTGGTGTCATCTGAAATAGTTCTAAGTTGTCATTTCTATGATGACATTTAGTGACCGGATTATATTGTTGGTTTAAGTTTCTAAAATTGAAAATATTGCAAGTTTTATAAGAATGGGGATCAACTGTTTTCATTCATGTCTCTATCCAATCAGAAAATGATACTTAAAAATTATTATTTTTATACTATTCACTACAATTCTATTGACAAAAAACAACGAGATACTATCATTTTACACACAACATAAGATACAAAGAATTGAGTATCATATAGCATTTGCACTCCATATGTTCACCATTAGCAACATGAATTGACAAACAAGAAGCAAACCACAATAACACTACATCCTTGTAAAATTGGAGAACATGCTCAATAGACTCCTCATCCTCACAACAAAAAGTAGAAAGGTTATGATTAAATAAATTAGGATTAGTCTTTAACGTAGATTTGAGATTTTGCAACCACATTGAGTATATAATGTAACAATCAGAATGTTGTTTAAAGTAATTATGTACAGAATTCATAATATATTCTTTTGGTCAAATTAAGCGGTAACACCACTAGCTTCTTCTTTAGTTTCATTTATGTGATTATTTTGCAATTTATTTCAAATTGTCAAATTAATATCACGTGAAAAGGAAAAAAAAAACATGTATGAATAACAATTCACAAAAAAACATGTATGGATAAACTCCATCGATTTCTTGCCATAGGGCCTTCTTGAAAGTACATGAATGTGATAGTATATCATTTCTAATAGTTAGAATAAAAAATGAAAAACTATAATGTAATAGAAGTAGTGATTATGCTACTGCCAAGTGACAACCATTGCACCATAAATCTAGAGCATATTAGAATGAAAAGCATATCAATAAAACAGTCCTACTAGGAGCTTAAAACTGACTGCATAAATTTTGTGCAAAAGAAGCTAAACAAACATTAATAAAACAATTAAGTAATAAGAGCACATAAAAACATGGCAATAATGTAGTTACTGAAATATGGAAGAAGATAAAAATGCAGACCAAACAAGAGTCAAATTACAAAAGGAATTCATCAAACCAACACAAATATTCACAATAGAGCTAACAAGTGAATCTCACCAATCAACAAGGAATGCAGGTTTTCCCAAAAACATGTCCTTGTTACCATGACATAGACCATTTTAATCACTATAGGACATCTAAAAAATAATGAAGTCTATGTATTATTGAGGAGTTGATGATAAAAGATGAAACATCAAGCTTCATACATTAGCATTCAACTGAAATCAATTAACACAACACACTTTTTGCATGGTGGCGCATCTGATGAATCAACAGAATCTCAGCATTCAATGCTCCTGCTTCAATAGCATGTGCTTGTAGGAAAGCAATACTGAAGACAGTGAAGCCACAATGAAGGAGACACAACAGAGGTGAGACCATAGATCAAGTGAAACAGATATGGGTTGAGAAGGTGAAAAGGTAGTTGTGGTGGAAACATAATGAGATTATGGAATAGTTTCTAGTTTTCCTTTTTTTTATTTTTTAATATGATATGGCAAAATAATTTGAAATGACAATGTTTGTTTGGATGTATTTGTAAAACAAGTTTATATTAACGGTTCATACATTTTAAATTAAACACTAAAAGTAATACATGTGAACTATTGTATGGACCCAATCCTATCAGCTCACTTGGTATTAGCGTGAGCATGGGTCGGGTTGGGACATATTAAGGTTTGTCGGGTGATCTCGTAGTTTTTATGGGGTGGAGACGACGGGTTGGTCTATGGATTTTATTTCCTTTTGCATTTTGTTTAATGGACAAGTCTTACCCAACCCAACCGAACCCATGTTTACTCCTATCACAATATAAAAACTTAATACAATATTACATAGATATTAAATTGCGTTTTCAACACACTTATAGAAATCTTATCCACTCATCCAATCATATATCAATAATTCATATATTCTGATATTTTAAAAAAAAATTTTACAGCGAAATGATATAGCTTAATAAATGCAAACGGAATACCAAATAATATTCACAAATAAAAATTAAATTCACCATAAGCATTAATTGAATGTAAAGGAAAATTCAATTAGGCATGGCAAAACTGGTCGTCCGACCCATTTAGCTAGCGCCCATAAATGTCCGCAATTATTTAAGCGGGACGGGTATACCCGCAATTGATTAAGGGATAAAAAGTCATGTCCTACCCGTTTTAAAACAGGCTAATGGGCAGCCCACGGGCATTTTCCTGTTTACATAAAAAAAAAGCAACAATAGTGAATGCTAATGAGAGTTGAAGGAAGAAGAAGTGAAAACTAATATGGAATGTGTTGAGCTTTGAAGAATAAAGATGGACGTGAAATATGAATGGAGTGGAAATAAAATAAGAAAGAAGAGAATTTGGTGTGTGGTGAGTGAATGAAGAATTGAAGATGGAAGAGTGGATTGATGTAGAAGTGTAGAACACTAACACTGTGGCTGTGAGTGCGTGGGTGAAATAAAAGGAATTGCAAATTATAAACGTAAGTATGTAATAATGTAAAGGAGTTTGGGCAACTGGGCCAAAATTAAAATTTTAAGGGGTTGAATCTAATGCCCACGGAGCCTGTTTAAAATGTCCGCTAATAAAATGGACAAAAGAGCCGGGCAATATGGGCTAACAATTAAAAATACCATACCTTGCATGCATTCTTTTACGGACAATGCAAGCTGGCCCGCAGGTAATGCCCATACTGACACCCCTAAATTCAGTAATCAAATTAAGAGCCTTAACTTTAGTGATACTTAATAAAAGAATTGTTTTGCAAAATTACAACGACACTAAAATAAAATAAAATAAAGGTAAAACAGGCAAAAAAAATGAAAGAATAAAACTTGGAAGCAATGATGTAAAAATTGTATCGTACCGACCGATTTGATCGGAAAATTGGCAAACCGGACCCATAACTGATATGGTATAGATGTTGAATCAGTCAAGTACCAAAACTGGTCAAAAACCGGTTAAAACCAGCGATCCGACCGGTATTTGACTAAACCAGCCAGTTTATACACATATTTTTTTTTAAAAAACACATTACAATGTGACTCATCTTTCCAATCATTCTTCAACACTTTAAGGCACATGCTTCCAAGACATACTTATATTACACATTTTTGTTCATAACATTCGTGTGTAATCTCATCAACATTTGTGCAACCTTGAAGTACTGTCTGAAGATAGGATTTGGTGTAAAAGTATAATCTCAATATGAGACAACTTTGACTCATTGATGTTAAATATTAAAACTCCAAATTTATTTGTTTTGTAGAGTGCGTTGTGAACTTGTGTCATTTATTTATATTTTGCGGTTGTTAAGTGATACTTTTGGATTGATATATGTTTTTGCAATTTAGACTTTGAATTTGTTAAAGACTTTAGTTTGTTTATGTGAATTTTGAATAGATTATGAATATGAATTATAAATTTGAATATCTACCTGTTTGAAATTTTTTTTGTTATAGATTTATATATTATATAAATATAAGCAGGTATATCAGGTTTAACCGCATGTGATTTAATTACTGAACCACCAGTTTAACCACTATATCAGTATCTTGACCGGTTTGATAACAAATACGATTTTAATAACATTGAGTGGAAGAATAATAATAGCAAAAGAGGTGGTCAAATATGTAAAACGCGGTTTCGATACGCGTCACCTATTAATTAATTTACAACACCCAGGAATACTTTTTTTTTGGTTATACCAACTAATACCTTTAAAAATAAATAAAAAAATAGAAAAAAGAGAAAGACCCGAGAAAGTGGAGAATAGGGTTCGAGAAAATTCCAAGCAAGCTAGCAAATATATATACAGCGCCGCTTTGTCTTTCAATCTCACACAGAATTTCCAACAATTTTTCCATTCTCATTTTTTTTTCATGTCTTTCGTCTTCTTATAACACAAAATTTCTCTTCTTTATTCTTCCTTTTAAGAGGGTGTGTTGTTTTTGGGTGCCATGGGGAAGTTCATGATCGTGGAGATGCTTGACCAAGGTGCGAGGATTGTTGCAAGGTTTCACTCTAACTGCCCCCAGACAGGACGCAAATTCTATCACCCTCCGCCAGTCTCTAACAACAACGACCACCGGTCTCACGGCGGCGCCACCGTCAATGAATCCGCTGCATCTGGTGCGAGCAATGATGTCGTTCTTTATTCTCTTTGATGATTGGAACGAATTTTTTGATCTTATGATGAGCTGTAATCTGTAGAACCTATTTAATTTCACACCCAATTACATTGGATACTTAATACAAAAGTTATTTATTATTATTGTTTATGATTTTTTATTTATTGATTTGAATCATTTGATTGATTCCTTGCGTGTTTTGGGTGTTGGTTATTGTGCATTTTCAATTAAATTATATATTTTTATCAATTGATGTGGTATATTGTTTTGAGGAAAAAAATATGGGAAAAGTGAACCATATCATTCTTAAACTTCTCTTGCTCATATCATAATTCCTGAACTTTAATTTTTTCATTCACACCATTAATTTATAATTCCTTCTTCGCAGAGACACCCTCGTGTTTTCTAACTTTATTTTGTAGTTACTTCTTTGAGTTCTTTCATTGTGCTATGAACAAACATAAACTACCATATTTTCTCTCATTAATTCATAATAAACGATAGTGAGGTTAATTCTAAATCTAGAGCAATACTTTTATCACATACATGGTTTCAAACTTTCAACATATGTTCTGAATAATATGTGTTTCATCGCACTGAATATTCATCTGACAATAAAACCAAAAATGAAATTGCATAATGTCATCTATGTATAGTTAGGAGAGATAATAAAATTATGGAAATTAACAAAAAACGAGAAATAGGAGGGAATTGAAATGGTTATCAGTGATTTGTTTTCTTGTTCTTGTTAATTTTGCAGGTAAAGTTAAATGGAAGAATTTATTATAGGTTTGAAGTAGAATATTAAAGGGGAGAAGGTGTTTTATGTTGAGAATTTTGGAGTCAATGTATATTTCTCTTTCTAGCATTGAAATGTTGAATATGGGGTCGGTTGTTTGAAATTTTCATCCGTGGAAGAATAGTAGATTTCCCATATATTTGCTATTTTTAATTATATTTTTAAATAAATAAATTAATGGTGTAATTAAAAAAACTAAAGGCAAATTTCATAGTTAAATATGTTAAGAGATATTTAAACGAATGACATATTTAATTAAGGAAGAAAATTTAAGGTTTGATTGTGATGAAATATAACTCATTTGAAAAAGGTGTAAAGTTTAAGGGTTATACTTTTCCCAAAAAATATATATAAATTTTATATAATTTCATATAGTATCATATTCAATTATGATTAATCCATTAAAAATAAATCAATAAATGAATTATGAATGATCTAGTAAAACAAATTATCTTTCAATTTTCTTTTATGTTTGTTGGAGGGACAATTATGTACATCTATAAGGATTATTTTATTAGGGATAGGCGAGGAATTAAGAAATCAAGGAGAGAGCATTTTTTCGAGTCAAACCGAATCAGTGGTGTTCATTTAACCTTTCAAATAGATCTGCTGAGATCAAATTCATTACTTAAGATCAGTAGATGAAATCCCTCTTTTCCCATATGTGAGTTTAACTTCAAAAAAAAACTTGGTTAAACATTTTTTTTTTATACTACAAAGGATACCACTTAATATTTTTAAATATAGAATTAATATCTTTTGAGATATGTGACTGTCATTCTCAGCAAACGTTTGTAATAAGTGCATATAAGTTTGGTTGAATCTTGGTAATCGTAGAGATCGAAAGAATACTGTTTTTTCACTAAAACTAAACTACATAATCGATTAATTTTTTTAGTTAATCAATTAATAATAGTTCGAGTTAATTGATTAAGTCTGTGTATAATCGATTAAACAATGTGTAACTTTTTATTTCCTCTTTGTTTATCGAACAACGGTAATTTGTACAATATCACCTATTCACCACCTCTAGGTGAGTGACAAAGCCCTGTGACCCAACAAGTGGTATCAGAGCTAGTATGACCATGCTAGCTTAGCCGCTTAGATCGTTGATCCTAGACACTTTTTCCATGGGTTCTTCTTACCCATTTAACGGTGATGGCGCATCCATTGACTGCCCTCCAATTTTTAGTGGCAAGGGGTGCACGTACTGGAAAATCTGTACGGGGATTTTTATTGAGGCCATTGATACAGAAATTTGGGGTTCCTTAGAAAATGGACCTTACATTCCACTACCCATAGTGAACGTAAAAACGAAAGATAAACCTATAACTCTCTTGACCAACGAGGAAAAGAGAAAAGTGCAATTTGATTTGAAAGCAAAAAACATTATAACCTCCGCACTCTCATACGATAAGTTCTTTAGAGTTTCTCAGTGCGATAATTCCAAGGATATGTGGGACACTTTACAAGTAACACATGAAGGCACTAGTGAGGTCAAACATTCTAGAAGGAATACATTGATGCATGATTATGAGTTATTTCGCATGTTTCCACATGAGTCTATTTCTGATTTACAAAAGCAATTTACTCACACTATTAACCATCTCATTACATTAGATAAATCATTTGCTAAACATGAACTAACTGTTAAAGTGTTGAGATGTCTGGACAGGAAATGACAACCCAAGGTGACTGTCATCATGGAGTCAAAGGACTTGGAACAAATGACGCTCCCAACTTTATTTGGAAAACTTCAAGAACATGAGTTGGAATTAAGACGTTTGACACTCAGTGAACAAATGGACGAGAACATCAATGAAACCTCCTTCAAAACAACAAGATCACATTCAAGAAGTCAAAAGGAGATATATGATAATGATGAGTCTGATTTCGACACGGATGATGAAGCCATGTCTCTCCTTATCAACAAATTCATAAAGTTCTTAAGAAATAAGGGAGGAACCAAGGAGTTTCATAAGGAAGATGAAGAAAGTTCAATCAAAATGAGCAAAAATCCCAAAGACAATGCATATTACCATAAGAGTAGGAAAGTAGGACGCATGAGGTACACATGCCCTACCTTTTCCAAGAAGATTGAACAAGAGTATAAGAAAGAATCTAGGGACATCAAAACTAAGAAGACATATATCGTTTGGGATGAACCCGAAGAGGACGATTCATCAACAAGCATCTCGGAAAATGAAGAATCACACAAGATTTGTTTAATGGTTCAAAATCTGAAATCTTGCAAAGTACGTGAGCAAGATGAGCCTAGTGAGGTATACTCATCCGATTCTATGTCAAATTACCATACACTTCCCATGTATGATATGTTTTATGATGCTTAAGTTGAAACGCGTGAAGAACTTAATCACTTTCATCCACCCAGTTCAAGATTATATATTCTTGAACCATCCTTTATCATCGAAAGTCTTGTTTTAAGAAAACAATCATTTTTAAACCAAGACTTTAACAAAGTTTGTACTTTCAACTTTAACACCATTTATTATTTTCATGAAGACTTCATAACACTTTAAGTTTATAAAGTCAAGACATTTATAAGTCATTTTTTATCCCAAATCATTACTTGATCTTAGAAGTCAAAAGATATCATTCACTAATTAAACTCATAACACATTACAACAATATTTTTTCAACAAAACTCATCATTTTCCTTAATATGGTTCTTTAGTGTTGATAACACATCCATTAAGCACACTAACAACACTACTTTACACTTTCAAAACACTCAACTCATAAACATTTTAAATTTCAAAGATAAAAACTAAACTTTTCCTAAACATATATAGACCATGATTTTTAGACCTAATGCCAAGGAAAGTTTTGATTTTTCAACTTATCCTTAAACACATTAAAGGTTCCTTTGATGTACAAATCATCCCCTTTAAACACATTCAAACACCAAATTAAATCTTCTAGCATTAAAACCGAAAACATACTATTCTAAATTTGTCCAAGACTATGGGTTTTCAAGCAAAAAAACAAGTGAAAAAATCCAAACATTACATGGTTTAAAAACTCTTTAAATGTTCATTTGATGTGCAAATCATCACCTTAACACATTCAAATTCTAACGTTATATTTTTTCGCATTAAATAGAAAAATAAACTATTATACACTTGTTCAAAGCTATAATTTTTCAAGCTAAAAACAAGTGGAAAAATCCAAACTTTTCATGGTCTAAAACTCTTTAAAGGTTCCTTTGATATACAAATCATCACCATTAACCATATTCAAATACCAACATTATATTTCTAGCATTAAATACGAAAAACAACTAGTCTATACTTATTCAAGGCTATGGTTTTTCAAGCAAAAATCAAGTGGAAAAATCCATGCTTTACATGGTTTAACAATAACAAATTTTTTGAATCCAAACATTAAAATAAAACAGCCCATCAACAATATAACAACAATGATAACTATCTACTAATGTAAATGGAAGAGAATGAGAACACAATGAGGAAACTACCTTAAGAATATCTAGAAATGCTAGAATGTAAAATAAGAGTGAGAAATGTGTTATCTAGAAATGTGTTATGGACAGACTTGGTGTCTACTTGGACTCGAAATAATATTGCGAAACCAATGACGCAATCGGAATTTGATTCCGAGTTACAGAACTCAAAAATCACCTTTTGGGCCGTATTTAAGGTGAATTTGGATCCAGAAGAGGTCCGAAGACTTTTCGTCGCAGAAAATTTACCATAAATTAGGAAATCATTGACTAAAACCCAACTGAGGTTTAACCTAAATCAATACCGATTAATTTCTAAAATTAATCACTTATCAATTAAATAATTAATAAAATCCGCATCGAAAATCAAAATATTACCATTCAAGCCTCGTTTGCTCAAAACATAAAATCCAATCAAGGGAGAGGGGAAAAAAAATCATATTTTGAAGGCTCAATATGTATTGAGCATTGATATGCTAAACTAGATAAAAACATATTGTTGTTATTTGTTTCCAATATCGATTGTTGAACATGCCCTCAATTAATTTAAACTTAATGATGAGTTAGAAACGAAATGCTTTATCTCTGGATGGGACAATGGAGTGGTTGAACCATAAATGATAAAATAAAGTGGTCAAAGTGAGGAAAACGACCAAGTGGTCTTACATCATTTTATTAAAGTTCTCCAAGGACCTCAAAGTTGAAGAGTCTAATAGGCTAAGGTTATTTCATAAAAAATATTAGGGGTTTTACTAAAGTGTATTTTGGCAAAAATTCTCCATGAAATTGTCTTTAATCAATAGTCATCTTAGTAGAGCAATTCTTTATTTTCTTATTTTAAATTGATAATTTAGAAACTTTAAAGTAAAAACTTTGGGTTCAACACCAATAAATATGTTATAAATTGTTGGTTTAGCGTGTATAGTCCTAACCTTTCCATATAAGAGTTATTATTTATGTTCAGTGCAGTGGAATTTCGTATGCTTAATGTTGAGATGTTTGAAATATGTTATTGTATTAGTCTAATATTGTCTAGTATTGAAATAGAGTAGAGTAATCAATGTTATATATTGGACTCAGATCCCTTGTTATAAGGTGCACCAAATAGAAACACCACATGGGCAGGTGGGCCCATGGGTGTGCTAGGGTTTGTAATCCTTATTCTCTAGTAATATCTTGGTAGCCGCTCAGCGCTCCAGGGGACGTAGGCACAATTGGCTGAACCCCGTTAACAAATTCTCTTGTTTCTTCTCTTATATTTATTATATACTTTTATTTGATTGCTTGTTGCCAACGTTGCGCAACGATCGCTTCCGCTGCACCAATACTTAATGTGTTATAAATTGGTAATTTATCAAATTGTGGTTACCATTATGTGAAGTGTTCGTATGTGGTAACACATCGTTATAAAATGTAGTTAACTAATAACAATTGAATATTGTGATCACTTGTAATGTAATTGATAAATGTCTACATTAACTAATTGATCAGGAGATAGCCCAATGTATAACTTGATATGTACTGATTGAAATATGATGGTGTCTGGTATTATGCACTATTGTTTTGCCTATTGTTCTCAACTGAGTGTGAATAGGATTAATCTAAATACAGAGATTAATCTACTATTCATTCACTAGTGCGTAAAATATTGATAAATAGTTTGTCAAATAAAGTGTGGATGAGTGGGTGAGGTCTAATGATTGAACTTTTTACCCTATTAGTGTCACATATTTCTGCAAGTGGACATTGCCTTTAAGTCATCCTCGAACAATGATAGTTAAGTTAGGAAATCCTACCACTTGTGACATGTTGTTGTGATTGAGCCTCACAAGAAAATCCCTATCAATATCTGATTTTTTTTTATCAAAGGCAATATATGTGCTAAGACAGGTAAAGATGACCAATTAAAAGGTATCTAAAATCGGGTAGATCTCTTGGTGATTGATTAAAAGATTTAATTTTGGTTAGTGTGAATAGATTATTTGCATTGGAGGAATGTTTGTAAATGAAAAGATGCAAAATTGAAATATTGTGGGAAATGAATACGGACAACTAATGATAGTGACTTATCAAAAAGTCTTGAAGATTAATAGGGTAAGATGGTCTAATGATGATCAAGGCTAGCTCCCAGCACAACATGTGGGAAACTAACTAAGAACTTATAGTGAGGAAATCAATTTTGTGCTAAGGAGGTTGCACAACCTTGTAGTTCCATACACAAGATATGGTAGTTTAGAGTTTAGAAGAGATTCTTCCTTTGCATTATAAATTTAATATTTATGTAGTGATGGTGTAAAGATTTTACGCACTAGCAATATATATCCATAATGAAATATTAATCATTATTGATTATTGACCAAAAGTAATATTTGTAAAGGATGAATGAAATAATAACCACATAAAAACACAAATTTTATGCTATTAAACTCTTGTATTATACATATATGGGCGGTGAACACGCAAAATAATGTGCAAAAGTCAGAACGCGGGGCATCATGGACAAAAATTCAATGAGAACGAGGAATAAATAAAATTTAACAAAGATAACCAAAAAAAGTTCACAACACCTTCTATATCAATATTTTGTAGAGAAGTCGCTAGAAATGTACCAAATATTCAAGTAACAATATACCAACAAAATATTAGTTGAGTCGTGTAAGGTGTAACTAAATTCTTAGATAAACTAAAATATTACTAATTTGATTTCTAAAAGTAACACTTATTATGATAAATAAATATACACATTTAGAGAGATTAGTTTCGTATTTATAAGGTAGGTAAGAAAATAATTTTAGTTATAAAAAATATTCAAGTAACAATATTAGCTATACCTAACTATCATATGTTTGAAAAGAATTAAACCATACATGTCTCTTTTTTTTATTTCAATTCATACTAGTTTACTTAATTCTTTTTACGTCTGTCCACATATATGGCATTAAAATAAAAATATAATGATAACAAAACAAAAAATGAAGCAAGATTAGGGAAATGTTTGTAAAGAAAATTTTGTAATAAAATATAAAAACAATAAGGATATACGTTTGACTTTTGTAGTTATCAACTCATGACACACTGACATATCACTAATACATATATTCTTTTAGTAAAAACTGTATACAATGAAATCATATAGCTTAATAAAGACTATCCTAATGCCAAAATAACATTAACAAAAATAGTTAAATTTATAAGCTTTGGTTGAATGTAAAATAAAATAAACAAACACCAACTAGTAACAATTTTTTTTTAAAAATGGAGCTGGTGGTTATATGTAAAAGTAAAAAACGCGTTTTCCAACAAAGTCAAAAATAAACACCAACTAGTAACAATATTTATATAACTCCAACTAATAAGATTAAAAAAAAGTGAAGAAAATAGAGAAAGGCCAAAAAAGGCAAATAGAGTTAGGGAAATAAATGTCCATGCCAGCTGGCAAGTATTTATCTCTCTCATATTAATTCAAAGTTTCAAACAATCTCTCCATTCTCATATTGACATGTCTTTCACCTTTTCAAAACAAATTTTCTCATTTTCTCTCTCTTATTTTTCTTCTCTCTGAAATCAATACTGAGAGAAAAGAAAAAAAAAGAGGGTTTTTTTATTTCTGGGTGCTATGGGGAAGTTCATGATTGTGCAGATGCTTGACCAAGGTGCAAGGATTGTTGCAAGGTTTCACTCTAACTGCCCCCAGACAGGACGCAAGTTCTACCACCCTCCGCCGGTATCTAACAACGACGACGACCAGACTCACGGTGGCGCCACCGTCAACGAATCTGCTGCATCCTGTTCGAGCATCGATATTGTTATTTATTCTGTTTGATGGATGGAACAAGGTTTTTGATCATGTGCTGAGAATTAATTTGAAGAACCGATTTATCTTCACCGCTGAGTACATTCAAACTTAATACAAAAGTCTGTTTATTTTTATTTTTGTTGATTTGTTTTTATATTTGATTGATTTATTGATTCTCTGCGTGTTTATTTATTATTATCATTGTTGATTTCTTTATATTTGTTGATTGATTCATTGATTCTCCCCGGGTTTCATATTGAAGGAGTTGGCATTCTGACATTTCAATTAAAATATATCAATTGTTCCTAACAATTTGATGAGATATGTTATTTTATGGAGTCATAACTAGGTTCAAGGTTCCGGTCCCATTACCTATAAAAAAAATGTAATATCTATTTCCTTTTATTGTTTATATATAGTCATTATATTATCCACTATTTCATATTAACCAATATTTATTTTAGATTATTTTTTGTCTTTTTGTTTGAAGAGTCAAGTCAACTACAATTAAATATGAAAAAATAGATAATGCACTAATAAAATATAAAACTTATACAATTTAATTTTAATTTATTTGTTCTATTGTTTTTCACCGTTGTAAATATTGTAACCTAAATTTCAATTCCTGACGGTCACTTATCATGAAAGTCATTAGCTCTGTAAAAATATATCATTATAACACAAAAAAACTTAATCTTGAACGAGGTAATTGGCTGTCCATGAAATTATGGTCTTTAGGCTTAATGCTTTATGTTTGGTTGAATGAGAAAGAGAGGGGAGAAAGAAATGCAGGAGAAATATAATAAATTTTTATATTGTTTGATTTGATAGAAAGAGATAAAAAAGTATATATAATATTTTGAGTGATCAAAATATCCATTCAAGAAAAAGAAAGTGTAGTTTAAAACATTGATAGGTAGTTTTATCATTTTAAACCATAAGTCTCTGTTTCAAGCTTTCTCACCAATTGTAGAGAGAAAAACTTTTGTATGAGTCCCATCTCATTTTTTTTTCCTGTCACTTTTTCTTTTAAATCAAAGAAGAGAAAATTGATTTTTTCTTCAATCTCCCAATTTCTCCTTCTCTTATATTTCTACTCAACTAGTGCATCTAAATAATATAAATAGTACATCTAAATTTATTATATTTGTTATAATATAAATAATTTAATTAATATACTATTAATCAGTGAACTACCCCGTTAAACCATTTTACCATTACTATAACCACACACCATGATTATATTAATTCTGATTTTACATGGTGAAAATATATAGTTTATTTTCATTCATGAATTATTGTTTCTATTATATTTCTATCGAAAACCACACACCAGAATTCAGACAAATTACTGGCGTTCATTAAACCTATGAAACAGTTGAGATCAAATTCATTACTAAAGATTCGAACAGTCAAATCCCTCTTTTCCAAAATAAAATTCACTTAAAACAAAAATGCATTATAAATAACTAGGATTTTTTATGAATGAATAAATAATACTCTCCATCTTAAAAAAAATCAATATTTTGGAAAATTTATCCCAGATTAATACCAAACTAATAAATAAGAAACATTGAAAAATTTAATAATAAAAAATACACATCAATAGAAAAAATGTAAATCATATTCATTAAATGTCAAATAGAAAGAAATAAATGAATAATTAGATTCAACCTAGTCAAGGATGAGAAAGGGATTATAATGAATTTGGATTATAATGAATATAAAACCATCTAACAATTCATAGAAAAACATTCTTTAAATAATCACAATTTCAGTAAAAAAAATTAAAAACACTTTAAAAATTATATCTTAAAAAATCACTCTATAAAGAACACATTTTTTTATTAAAAAATCACGGTTCAAGAAACGTTCTTAACAAGAAGCACCATTCAAAAATCATGCACTTTTAAAAAACGTTTTAAAAAAACATTTTTTAAAAGAAAAACATTTAAAAAAAATCATTTTTACAGAAACGCAATTTTTTTTTAAAATGACTCTTTTAAAATGCATTTTAAATCTTTTAAGAAACACTTCTAAAATAAGTAATTTTTTTGGAACTTTTGAAACAAATCATTTTTATAATATTCTACCGGAATGAAACGTTTAAGGTCATCCATGCAATTTTTAATAAATATTTAGATGTGATATGTATTTAAGAATAATTTTTTATTATTAACCACATCACATGTCATACAACTAATTTTATCATTACCTGAGTAAAAATGTGAGAGTTGAGATACTGAAGAAAAATGAAAAGCAATAAAAAATGTATGTTTTTTGAATGGATAAGATATTTATCCAAATGAATATATTCATTGGATTTGAATCTATCCATTGTCAAGACTATCTATTAGATAATATTAATTTAAATTCATTAAATCTAATGAATGAATTTATATTTTTTAAATTTAGATGGATTTATGATAATTTTGGCACCTCTAAACCTAGTATTGTTAATATTACATTGGTTATTATATCAGTCAAACTACTAATATAATGTTTAGTGTAATGATATAGTGATATAAGAGTTAAATCGATGTTCAACTAATTAAACTGAATACCGATTGAGTTATATATTATAATAAATATACTAATTTTATAATATAAATAATATTATTTGGAAGATAAATTAGTGTAATGATTCAATGATCGACCATATTACAAATAACTATCATCATCAATGTTTGAATCCTTAATATGTTATTTGAAAAATATAGAAAACAAATTATGTGTAAACAGATTTTGATTTGTATGGCACGATAGTATAATATTGCATAAGATCAATTTTTTTTGGTTGAACCACCTAGTATAATATTTATAACTAGGAATTTGAACCACATTTTAGTGGAGATAAGTTGTATTTTGTCATTAATTTTTTTGTATTAAGTATTAGATTAATTATAATAGATATGAAAATATGAGATTACATGTTGTTCTAATTTGGGTTAAAAACTTGTTTCCTTATATATTTGTTGATTGGTCAAAGATCCATACTCATTACGTGACAAGAACTAATGAAGAATAAAATAGTAGGATGTGTAGTCGTTACAAAAGGAAAAGCTATGAAGCACGAATTCGTCAAATACCCTCGCGTGTCGGTGTTCGACACGTATCCGACACGGATACGCCGACACGGATACGCTCAGATTCGCGAAGGATACGTGTCCATAGAGTATCCAAAAATAAATAAAAAAATAAATATCAAGACACGTATCGAATTCGTTTTCAATAAAATATAGGATATATAGATTCGATTTTAATAAAATATAGGATATATAGATTCGTTTTTATGATAAGATAGATTTGTTTTCAATAAACACTCACTTATTTAAAGGTCACATCATACCAACTTACCATCACATCACATTGACCCTCGAATAGCTGGTACTTTCCGATCCATAACATCGTCGGCCGGTGCTTAGTATTACTGCCTCTACCACCATAGGTATGTTGTGAAGAGCAAACAGAAAAAGGCTTACCTTTCTTACTTCTTATTTTCTTTTCGCTTAGTATGTTTATAAAGAGAAGAGGATGTGTGAGTATTAATAGAGAAGATAAATAAAGGGCTTACCTTTATTTCTTAACAGAGAAGAGAAGAAAGAGGGTAGGAGAGAATATTTTGATTTACACTTATAATTTTATCATATTTTATGTATTTTTTATTAATTTATACGCGTATCCCTAAACGTATCGTATCCTACATTTTAGAAAAAATGCGTGTCGATGTATCGGATACATATCATATCCAATACACGTATCCGTATCTGTGCTTCATAGAGGAAAAATATAGCACAAATCTAGTTTATATATTTATTGGTGCAAATTGAATCCCATTTGTCAACATGACCACCAACAATTTGAAGATTACCATCACCACCACCTATATATTCACCATCATCGCAATTAGTACAGTCGACCACCGATAATTTGACGTCACCACCACAACTGCCACCCTAATCTAACGATGATAATAACCACTACCAAATCGATATGATGGTGGTAGTAAGGGTTGCTAAATGGCTACAATGTAGGGTGCCGTGTGAAAATTGATGGAAAATTTATAGGGCTTGAATATCATTTTCGATACTTTTTAATGCATCCGAGATTTTTAGCCCGACCCGAATGGGCTATATGAAAATCGGAATCGGGCCGGGTTTACCCGGGTGAGCTCAGGCTAACCGCTATCCTTATTTTTATAATCTTTTTTGAAACGTTTGGCTTAGTAATAAGTCTTAGGTAGAAATAATTTTACAAAACAACTTATAATAAAAAATAGATAATAAATATTATGTTATGAACTTTGAATAAAAATTGAGTAATTTCTATATAATAAATATTTATAAATTACAATAATGTTATAAAATTAAACATTATATTATTTTTCCTATTTTGCATAATATCCTGTTAAGTCCAATAAAAGATAATTTATCAAATCAAATTACAAGACAATAAACCATATAGATTTCACTTTTTCTTTCTTAATTGTGTACCTAATTAGATTTAACTTCTACAACGAAAACATAATAAAGAAAATAACTTTTGCAACAAAACTAAAAACAACATAATTTTTTCCAATAGAGAATTTCACACAACCAAATTTAATATAATAGTCCATAAATTGTATGCATAAATTGTATCCAAGGTTTTTAGCTTGACCCGATTTAGTCCAAACCCGATGTAGGCTAGGCTGAACCCGTCCGGTTATCCTATTTTGACACCTCTAGAGAGAGTTGTATTCAAGCCCTTTTTCTAGCAAAATCACTAGAGTCTGATTATGGCTAAGCTGTGTGACCTAGTTATGAAGATATTCAGTGACCCGTGCTTGGTGGAAGGGGTGAATGAGACGTTGATCACTCTCATCCCTAAAACGGAGCATGCCTCCCATATCAGTCAATTCCGGTCAATTTGCTTATGCAATGTTTCTTATAAAGTTGTTACAAAGATCTTAGCTTCGAGACTCAAAGGTGTTATGAATTCCTTAAGTGATCCCTACCAAAGCAGCTTTGTTCCTGGTCGTTAGAGTAGTGACAACATCATATTTACTCAGGAGGTAATCCACTCTATGCACCATAAAAAAGGACGACAGGTTGGATGGCTATTAAGATAGACTTTGAAAAAACCTATGATAGGCTTAGCTGGAGTTTTGCCAATGACACCTTGTTGGATGTCGGTTTACCGGAGCATATGGTTAACCTTATCATGGCTTGTATTAGCTCTAAACCCCTTCAAACCAGAGAGAGGCTTAAGGTAAGGGGATCCCATCTCCCCTTACATTTTCGTTCTGTATATGGAAAGGCTTTCTCAACTTATCTTGGTTGCTCTTAATGCTGGGTTCTGGAAACCAATCAAGTAGGACAGTTCTGGACCAGAGTTATCCCACTTGGCTTTCGCTGATGACATTATATTGTTCGCTGAAGCCTCCCTGGAGTAGGTTGGAGTTATCAAAATGTGTCTTGATCTATTCTGTAAAAGCTCTGGGCTAAAGGTTAGTAATGAAAAGACGAGGATTTACTTCTCCAAAAACGTCCATGATACTATTAGGAGCCAAATCAGTACTAATTTTGGATTCTCTAGAACTTCAGACTTCGGTAAATATTTGGAAGTTCCTATCTAGCATCCGGGCTCTCGTCGTAGTAGATACAAATACATCTTGGAGAAGGCTAAACATTGTCTTAGTAACTAGAAGTGTTCCAATCTCTCATTTGCAGGTAGAATAACTCTTAGTAAATCTGTCCTCCAAGCTCTTCCTTCAAATGTGATGCAAACAGTTCCCCTACTAGTCTCCTTATGTGATGAATTGGACAAAAGCTGCAGAACTTTCATTTGGGGAGGAGTTTGTGGCAACCGAAAGTCTCATTGGGTGAACTGGGATAGACTTTGCCAACCCAAGAAGCAGGGGAGCCTTGGCCTTCGCCAATCCAGATTAATTAATCAAAGTTATATGATGAAAATGTCTTGGCTTTTAATTAACAACAAAGATGATCTGTGGGTCAAATTTATGAGGGCCAAATACAAATGTGGTACTTCTTTGATGCCCAACATTCTCAAATCTTCTAAGGAATCTCAGCTTTGGAAGAAAGTTAGAACTGATTGGCAAAATTTCTCTTCTCACTTCGGTTGGAGGCTGGGTAATGGGAAGGATATAAGCTTTTGGAATGACATATGGGTCCCTAATGAATCTGCCCTCTCTTGTTTACCTTGGGCTCAGAACATTCCCCTTTATACTGATCAGGTGGTTTCAGAATTCACTGACAGAAGTGGAGGTTGGAATACAAGGCTTCTCCTTGAAATTTGTCCAGGGAACATTGCTAATAAAATCATGGGACTGCATCCTCCTACGGATCAAACAACTCACGATTCGGTGGCTTGGTTGGGATCAAATGACGGACCCTTCTTTGTTTCTTCAACTTACTCTCTTTTAGTAGGCTCTCACAGGCTCCTAAATGACCCTTTGGCAAATGTTATTTGGCAATGGAAAGGTCCGCTACGTATCAATTTTCTGCTATGGAGGGTGGTAAGTGACTCCCTTCCTACAAATAGTCTGCGCCTCAAGCATAATATGTCCCCTAATGCCTGCTGTCCTCGCTGCTGTCTTGAGGAGACTATTCTGCATACCATTAGAGACTGCGTTTTTGCTCAATCAGTTTGGAAATCCTTGCTAAATGTTTCTCAATCTAACCACTTCTTCAACATACCCTTTGAGGAGTGGTGCAATACCAATTTACATAACTCTCTTTTGAGTACTGGAAATGTGCAGTGGTCCCTTGTTTTCAATATTTCAATTGATGCAATTTGGCGTTGTCATAATCCTCTTATTTTTGACCATGTGGAGACTGAGTGCAATCACCTCTGTTCTGAAATTATTGCTAGAAGCAAGTGCACAACTAAGGCCCTACGTCAGCAAAGTATTTCGATTGTTCATTTTGATCTTCCAAATTCATTTATTATCCGTTGGTGGCCACCTGATCAAGGCTGGATTAAACTAAATACGGATGGGGCTGTCTCTCCGAGTAGGATCTTAGCAGGTTGTGGTGGTGTTGTACGTGACCACTTCGGTGCGTTTATATTTGCTTTTGCAAAGCAGATTGGTTTCTGTTCGGTAATTCAGGCGGAACTATGAGGCATCCTGCTTGGTTTGCGTCTTCTTCTTCTTCATAGAGGATTCTAGAAGGTTTATCTAGAGACCGACTCAACTAGTAGTGTCCAGCTGCTAAATTCCGCTTGTGATCAGCCTCACCCGTGTGCTTCCTTGGTAAACCAGATTCAGTCGCTCATTCCTCAGTTTCAACAATTTCACTACTCCCATATTTTTCGTGAAGCTAACTCTGTAGCGGATGAGATGGCCAAGCATGGCCTTAATTTGGATAGATCAATGAGGATCTTTGATATTGCTCATAGCTTTTGCTCTGTTAAACTTCTTTTAGATAGTGCTTCTACTATATAGTAGGGGTTTGTAACTTTCTGGTTTTCTTTTCTGGGCTGTGAGTCCCCTCTTTCACCGATTTTTTTTTAATGGGTTTAACTTGGGTATGTAAAAGATATATTAGAATAGGAACACTTTGTATTCAATTTAGTTTAGTTTTTAGGGTAGATTGTCTCATTTGAGTCATGGAAATAAGGTGTAAATACTAGATGAGTTAATCTATGCTCAATTGTGTGTGATTCTATCACCCCATGAGCTATATTTTTTCCCTATCTTACATTTTGTGAACATAAATAGCTAAGTTATATATGCGCTTAATACTTACTTTAAGTTTTATCATCTTATTTTATGTTTTGTGAATGAAATGATTGGAGAAATCCTTGCATGATTATGAATTTATATAACTCATCACTCTATATAATTGGTAGATATAGATTTATATCAAACCGTCGTTTCATACACGTTGTTGTATTAATTGCTAGACATAGAGCTAATTTAATAACTTTATTACTCTCAAACTAGTTAACATAGACTACTAGACATAAAGATATATTTAACGGTTTATATTTCTGCATCTTATTAATTTAGTTGTCAGACATAGAGCTATTTTGATAAGCTATTAATAGACCAATACATTGCAGGTCAATAAAATTGAGGTGGTGCATTTTACTCAATTTTACATGCATAGACTACTAGACATAGATGTATGGTTTTGTGAGTCATAATTCTTCATCTTATGTATAAAGTTACTAGAAATAGTGCTTTAGTGCATAAACTACTAATCTATCTAAGACATTAGCTTTTAGTACATTTGAGATTTTTTGTATGAAAGAATCGTTGCTAAATGAATTAGTGTATATGAATCGTGTGTGTATTTATAGTGAGTAGTAAAATTCAATCCCAACACCTTTATTCCAAATAATTTAATCAATTAGTTAATCAAACAAACCAACAAAAAACTTTTTAAAAACTAACTTAATATAACAATTTTTAGTTGAAAGGCTAGTATCAAGCTAGTCTTCGTAGATTCGACAATATTTTATACTTGTTTACGACAACTCAATTGATAATTTAATTGACCAAAAAAATATAGTGAATGAGTTGAGCAAGACTGAATTGAGAATATCATTTTAAAATTGAAAATTGGCATATATCCCATATTTTCACTATTTTCATTGATTTAACTAAATAAATGTAAGGTTTTGAGCATAAAAGGGTTTGACATACACACTGGTAAAAGTCAACCCTATCTTCCATAAGTATATGCTTTCTTAATTATAAATTTTAGAGCTTGATTTATGATTGTTTCACGATTGTGAATTGTTTATATGCTAGAAAGTGATTAAGACACTTAGGATATTTTTTTGGCCTTGAACACTTTGATAAACAAATTTTCAAATTAGTGGCTCACTTGAGGTTTAATAAGAATTTTTTTTGGTATCCCACAAAATTTAATGATAAGTACTTCCCTAAGTGATAAGAAAGTTGTAAAATGTGAAAAATCATTATTTTTTCTTTCAAAAAATAAAAAAAGTAAATTGCACAAAGTGCAAGAAAGAAAGATAAAATTAACAAGAAAAGGAAAACAAAAGTGAAAAAGTAATTTGGGAAACAAAGAAAATAAATGATCTAAAGATACTCAATGCTCGAATCACAAGTAGAAATGATATTTTTAATTGAAGATATATCATAATAGCCACTTTAATATCCTTTGTTTTGCATATCTCACATTTACATTAAATCTCTTGGTCACATTACAACCAAAAGTAAGACCTTTTGATTTTAGCATGCATTAAACAAAATTTATTAGCGATTTAATTTATAATCAAACATGCAACACTGTATGTTGTAGAAATTTGGAGTGAAATTTCTATACCCTCTAACACATTGAGATTGATATGAGAAGAGTGACCATTTTTAATTACATTATTAAACTCATGTGATTAAAAGTCTTTAATTAAGTTAGAACTTGGTTTCTCATAAAGGTTGATATCGATTGTTTTAATCTAAACTTATTTGAGTTCCATATTGGATGGTTTATCTAATTTCTTTCCAAGATTGAGTTTTTGTTTGAGGACAAACCATATTAAGTGTGAAGATGTTATATGTATATGTAAATACATCATATTTATAGTGCATATTTTATATCAAATGTTTATTCAAAAGGGGATTTTAATTTATATTTGCTGTTTTGTGAAGATTTAATAAAAATAGAATCAAAAGTTGAGAAAAGAGCATATTTTAGATAAACATTTGATACCGAATATGGACTGTGTTCCGGGTGGAATGGAGCTCGAAATATGAGGTACATTGGATCCTGGATGGGACAATGGTGCAGTTGGAGCAGATGCAATGGGCTTGAGTAATTATAATAAAGCTTTTAATGTATAGGAGAATACTAAGTTGTCTTACATTATTACATTAAAGTCGTCCAATGACCTTAAAGTTTGAGAGTCATCTTTATGATAATATATTGGAGTCTTATCTTGTTTAAAGTTCTATCTTTGGTAATTGGTGAAATTGTAGTTACCATTATATGAAGTGATCATATCCGGTATACATCGTCATATAAAACTATATTAGTTGATGATATTTAAGTATATTCATTCTGTAGCAACTAATTGCATGCATGACTATAATTGATTTCTATGATTACATATGTTCTTGATTGGATTACATTAGAGTAGCGACTTTGTCGCATGATGATATTGTGGTTATGAAATTTTGTTCGACCGACATGTTGTTCTCTATTGTATATTGGGTGAATCTAATTTACAGAGGTTATAGGGTAGAGACTAAGAAGTTGATGATAATAACTAGGGAATGAATGGATTGCTATGATATGATATTCAGGATGGTGATCATGGTTTTAAAGGACGAATACATATTTACAATTGAAGTTTTGGAGGTTGTCGAGCATCTGTGTTAAGCTACAAATCATGTTCTTTTATATGGTCAAGTATGAATTTAGATATAGTATGAGTGTGCATAAATTTAATAATCCTGGAGAATGTAAATAGGTTAGATCAAACAATTTCTAAAGTAAGAGGCGAGGTTGTAAAAACTAGAGTGCCATCTTGGTTGTATTTGTTTTTAGATTATGTTGAGGATGAGAACTACCATAGGATGTTTACCTTATGAACTATATTTGAAATGGTTTGAATTACAATAAATTGGTTAAGGTGTGTGAACAAGTGGGCATGCCTGTAATAGGAGTTAAACATCATATAATAAGTATTGTTTGATTTCAAAGATAGAAAGACAAGATTCTTAGAGTAAGAATCACATAGAAACCAAGGTTTCTTTTTTAGCCAATGGTTATCTGAACACCTGCAAGTATAGATTTATTGGGTGGGGTGGGAAGGTTTTTGACGATTACCTTGTATCATTGTTTATGTTAGTGGCTATTGGAGATACTTGAAATAAGTTATTTAAGGAAGTTCCATATTACTTAGTATTTGAATGACAGAGGGAGTCCAATGCTATATATTGGACTCGAGTTCCTTCTTACAACTTAAACTAATAAGTAACATCCTATGGGCTTTGGGCCCAAAGTGTTGGTTTTAGGAACTAGGATATGTATACATATTCTATACACCCTAATTAGATATGATTGAACTTGTAATTCTAATCTCTAATATATATTAGTAGTCGTTCAATGCTCCCAATGGAGATACAATTGGTCGAATATCGTTAACAATTTTGTTGTCTTCTTTTTTTCTATTCATTATTTGTCATTTATTTGATTGTGTGGCCAACATTGTGCACTAATTGCTTATGTTGTACCAACAATTGATATAAGAGCCAATTGGTATAATTCTCTTAAATCATACGCCATATTCACGATGAATAAGTTCGATGGAACTTGTAACTTTGAACTGTGATAATGGATAGTGAAGAATGTGTTGGCTGGATATGGTCTATCAAAGACATTGCATGAGATAAATCATGTGAGTTGAAGGAGATAGAAACACAAAAAGACAATAGTGAGGAGCCTAAGCTTGTTGAATCTATAACCTTAGTATTCCATGTATTTGATTGGAACTTGTGTGGAGGTAGGGACCGTAGTGGAGCATCGGGCTCTAAGACGAGTATTGACAATGTCTTTCTTGATGTCAAAGATTTTGATTTTCTATGAGAAGAGAATAAGTGAATCCTTATGGCTTTCCTGTAGTGTCAAAGATAAAGATGTTAATTGCTAGAGGCTCAACAAGAGCACACAAGCATTAGCAAGTTTTATGGCTCAAGGCATTGGCAAAGATGGGGGTGTAACACAAGCCACATAGATATGGATGTAGAGTGTGAATATGCTACATTGGGCTTGGATGCATGGTGTGTAATATGGGTGATGACTATTATGCATTGTTTTGGATGCAAAGTGTATGACACAGGTCACATTGTTAGATATGTAAGGTTGGACACGTACATTAGCTTGGATACAAGGTGTGGCATGGACATTAGTTGTCATTGATGAAAGTTATGATGTGGGTGAAGTTCTTAAGGTGAAGTGGGATAGTTCTTTGAACTCCTTAAGGAAACTTCATGGTTTTGTTGCATTAAGTATTGAAGAAGAAGTTGCTAGTGAACTCTGGTGCCAGGGTTTCTTTTGTGTAGAAATATTTCCTAGTGACAATGGCTAGGCGTCATGTTTTGCTAGACAAAGGTACAAGTATGGAGAATTTGAAAATAAGTTTGAATAAGAGTTGGGCTCTTGGTAACATCATTAATAAAACTTGTGTAAGGGGGAAAGCTCTCATATGGAGGAGTTGGTAGAAAGAGTTGGGCATTGAGCAAGTTAGAGCAAAATATTCACTAAAGTGGAGATTTTTGCATAAATTTTGCTAAAGAGTGAGTTATTAGTGAAGATTTTTAGAGATGTTTGAAATAAACTATTTAAGTAAGTTCCACATTGCCTAGTATTGGAATGAAGTTGGAGCCTAATATTATCTATTATGGAAATTATTACACGGGTATATGGTCTACTACAAGTCTAGGTTTATGTTATGTAGATCAATATAACTCAACTTAACCAAGTGCACCCATAACCCCTTTAAGTTATCATATTGGTGTTGAGTGCTCTAGTGTTGTCATTGGCCTAGAGTGGTATTGAATTTTATTTGAAAATGATGAAGTCTTAATGATATTGATATTTGGACACACTCGTGAGAACATTGTAAGATCTAGATAACAAACTAAGAGGGGGTGGGGGGGTGAATTAGTTTTCTGCACTAGGTCGGAATTTTCCGCACTAAAAAGATACGAGTATGCACTAGCAGAATTGTTGTAGAATTTAATTTGGCTCAAGCGAGATTTGGCTCGCCCGAGCGAGATTCGGCTCGCCCAAGCAAAATTTTTTATTTTTATTTTTAAAATTTATTATTTTTGGAACTTCAATATCTTTGTGCATTGATTTTAATTGTTATTTGTATGTCCATTAAGGCTGTCTATTATTTCAAATGAGCCAAATGAAGTGAAATGTCGCCAAAGTGACCTCTTTCATGGATATAACTCATGAGGAATAATGGATGTAAGTGTGTATGGTCATTCATGCGGATATTAGCTGGCCCAAAGGAAAGTTAATATTTGGCCGAAGATCATACACACCTATGATGATAAACATGTCATAATTCTAAAGT